>NW_026125711.1:1800000-2044407 GCF_943737965.1 Phodopus roborovskii
TTTAATTCCACAGGGTGCTGCTGGTTCCAGGTCTGAAGGCGAATTAAATCTGGAGAATCTGGAAGACAAAGAAATTATTGTGATCAAGGACACTGAAAAGCAAGACCAGTCTAAGGTGACATAGCCTCTAAGGTTCTCTCACACCTAATTTCTAGGGCCCACTTATTAAGTCTAAAGACTCTGGGTTAGAGACTGTAAGGAAATGATGGTCCAATAGATTCACCGACCAGGAACACATGACATTCTAGAAAACAAAGGACTAAGTTCAGTGCCATGGTAAGTTCCACATGTATGTATTTTTAAATGGTGTTCATTAATCAAAAAGGTTCAGAATACCTCCTTTGACTACTCCAAACAGAACCTTGTTATCCCTGTTCTAAGAAAGAGGTACACTTAGTATTGACCTTGCTTACTTGTACTGTGTTCATGTGTCTCATATTGCCCACCATTCATAAGGAACAAAGATATGGAACAGAGAAAACACATAACCAAGAATTTGAGTACCTGAGAGATTACATACACAAGTTACTGAAAAGGTTCAAATTAGAAGCAACAGGACTTAACTATGGTCATACCCCAAATCCATTTGTTTTTGTGTATTTCTAATTATAGCTGTTAGGCTCATAGTTTAGAGAGGGTACCGAAACACACCCACATTCCTACAACCCTGGGATGATTGGTAATGCAAAGAATATTTGGCTTTCATGCAAACAAGTCAAAGACTTTCTGTTGTCTGTCTCAAGACTCATATGTTATAAACAAAACCTCATTTATAGTCTCAGACACATTTGAAATAAGACCAGTGGCCCCAAACAAAGTAAAACGACTTATAGAACATGCTTCAAAGTCTTAAGAAAGGTACTTCTTGGGGATGGAGAGACTCCTCAGAGGTTAAGAACATTCACTGACAGCTCTTCTAGAGAACCCAGGTTTGATTCCCAGCACCCACGTGGTGCTGCAACCCCCGTTCCAGGGGCTCTGACTCACGTTCCTGGCCATACACATGAAAAAAATATATAAAAATAGTTTTAAAAAGAAAAATAATGGTACAAATTAATACCTGGTATTTCTATTTAGAAGAGCAGCTTAGGTTTCCTACACCTTGTAGATTACCTTGATAATAACTTAAGCCTAGTTTAAAAAAATATATGAAATATATCCATGGATTCAGTAAAATAAGAGGAGGTAAAACAGAGTCAAGGAGGACAGCATTTCTTAATGTATTGAACTTCTGCTTATACATTTATATAGATATGAACATACACAATCACAATGATAAATTTAAAAATATAAAAATATAAAACCAAAGCATTCATCTGTCTACATATATGCATTTAAAGTAGCTTGTACAAGCAAAGTCACACTAGCTACATGTCACATTTATAAACACATACATGAACTGATAAAAATGAGTGAGCTTTACATATACTTAACCATGCAGTCAGATGCACTGATGTACCCACATGTGGCAAACATAAAGACTCACATTTACATTAATACATGCTATGTATAAACAGATACTAAGAAACATTAACACATATAACCCTTGACCAGAACACAGTGACCCTAACAAATTCAGATATTGACATACACATTTATAAATGCATATGGAAAGATCTATGTGACCATACACAATCGTGACTGGCATGCATACATACATACAGTAACATATTCACTAACATATTTGTTTGATACTTTGATACACACATTGACATAAATGCAGTTATATACCTACTTGTGTTATTCACAATACATTCACAATACATTTAAACACCCAGAATATGTGTAACATTTTTATATATTAAATACTTAGACTTTATAAAAGTAGAATAAACTAATAATTAACATAATGGCATGCAATTTTTATTTTTAAACATTAACATACTATTGGTGAAAATATGGATTTATAATTCAACACATCTCTAGCTACATAATTAATAGTAAATATATTATTGAAATTGACATATTCAGACATAGTGTCATATACAAGTGTATTTTTCCATTCATCAGTATGTAGAAAATGCTTGCTTGTGTTGGCTTACACAGTAGACATGCACAGTACATACATACTCATATGAAATTGGCAAACGCATGGGTAACACTTGTAGTTAAGTCTACAAACATTTATACTATACACACTCTGAGATTTGTTTCTATGTGTTTGAATATTCATTAATGGATAGTATTAGACACTAATAAAATCAGTCAAATCTCTAATCTGTATTACTTAGAATCTAATAACAAAATAAAAGGGCAGAGTAGGCTACACAAACTCTAAAAAAATGCTTATGGAGAGGTGTTCTTCTTTTTCTAGACGGAGGGTTCTGTGTGCCTTTTCAAACAAGCTCCGTCCGATCCCATAAGTGTCCTCAATTGGCTCCTCAATGATCTCCAGAAGTATGCCTTGGGGTTCCAACATGCATTAAGCCCCTCAGCCTCTAGCTGTAAACATAAAGTGGGAGACCTAGAGGGTGAATATCACAAAATACCCTCTGAAAACTGCTACAGTGTGTACGCTGATCAACTAAATTTGGATTATATAAACAAAGGACCTCAAAGCCTACGCCTAGAAATGGCGGCATCCAAAAACACCAACAATAACCAAAGTCCCTCAAATCCTGCAGCCAAATCTCCTAGCAATCAAAGGTCAGTTGCCACCCCGGATGGAGAATGCTCTATGGACGATCTTTCCTTCTATGTCAACCGATTGTCTTCTCTGGTAATTCAAATGGCCCGAAAGGAAATCAAGGACAAATTGGAAGGTGGAAACAAATGCCTCCATCATTCAATGTATACATCCACAGGAGAAAAGGGAAAAAACAGCCCCCGAAGCGCTGTCAGCAAAATTGCTTCTGAGATGGCCCATGAAGCTGTAGAACTGACCTCAGCAGAAATGCGTGGCACTGGGGAAGAATGCAGGGATGGCCGGAAAACCTTTCTGTATAGTGAATTATCTAACAAAAACAAGTGTGGAGAGAAGCAGATGTGCCCAAAAGATAGCAAAGAATTTGCAGATTCCATCAGCAAGGGGCTTATGGTTTATGCAAATCAAGTGGCATCTGACATGATGGTCTCTGTTATGAAAACTTTGAAAGTGCACAGCTGTGGGAAGCCAATTCCAGCTTGTGTGGTCCTGAAGAGGGTACTTTTAAAGCACACCAAGGAAATTGTGTCTGATTTGATTGATTCATGCATGAAGAACTTGCATAACATAACAGGGGTCCTGATGACAGATTCAGACTTTGTTTCTGCTGTCAAGAGAAATCTTTTCAATCATGGAAAACAAAATGCAGCGGACATCATGGAGGCCATGCTAAAGCGTCTGGTCAGTGCTCTTCTTGGTGAGAAGAAGGAGACTAAATCTCAGAGTCTGGCATATGCAACCCTGAAAGCTGGAACTCATGATCCGAAGTGCAAGAATCAGAGCCTTGAATTCTCAGCTATGAAAGCTGAGATGAAAGGAAAAGATAAATGCAAAGGGAAAACAGATCCATGTGGCAAGTCACTGACAAGTGCTGAGAAAGTCAGCGAACATATCCTCAAAGAGAGCCTTACTATGTGGAACCAGAAGCAAGGAAACCAGGGCAAGACAACTAACAAAGTGTGTGCCAGTAAAGATGAGAAGAGAGAAAAGATCAGTCCTTCCACAGATTCACTGGCCAAAGATCTGATTGTCTCTGCCCTTATGCTGATTCAATACCATCTGACCCAACAAGCGAAGGGCAAAGACATATGTGAAGAGGAGTGCCCTGGTTCCTCCATGGGATATATGTCCCAAAGTGCACAATATGAGAAGTGTGGAGGTGGCCAAAGTGCTAAATCACTCTCAATGAAGCATTTTGAAAGCCGTGGAGCTCCTGGACCATCCACATGTATGAAGGAAACTCAACTGGATTCCCAGAAGCTGGATATGTCAAACATGGTTCTGTCACTGATTCAGAAACTTCTTAGCGAGAGCCCTTTCAGCTGTGATGATCTACCTGAAAGTGAGAATAAGCGTTCTGATGCTAAACCAAGCAAAGCAGCTCCCATGTCCAAGAGACCTGAAGATCAATGCCCAGACAATCCAGAACTGGACTTCATCAGTGGGATGAAGCAAATGAACCGTCAATTTATAGACCAACTGGTAGAATCTGTGATGAAACTGTGCCTCATCATGGCTAAATACAGCAACAATGGAGCAGCCCTAGCTGAGCTGGAAGAACAAGCAGCCCAGGCCGGTGGTAGCTCCAGATGCGGTCGTGAAGGTGCAATGTCACAGTACCAAGATGCTCCTGGCCCTGAAGTTATTGTCAACAATCAGTGCTCTACAAGTAACTTGCAGAAGCAGCTGCAGGCTGTCCTGCAATGGATTGCAGCCTCTCAGTTTAACGTGCCCATGCTGTACTTCATGGGAGACGATGATGGACAACTAGAGAAGGTAAGAAATACACTAAGGCTCAACAAATTAAAGGTAGTATGGGTGGATGTGGGCAAGATATTACTCATGTAACCACATTCTCTATCTCTATGCACACACAGGCACACACACGCACACACACACACATACAACTGCAGTTCCCATATCAGATAGATTCCAGAGAAATCACATATAGGAGCTGCAACAAAACCATGAGATTCTCCTTACGCCCATGTCATAGGTTTTTTTAAGGGATGAAGAGTAACAACATTCAGCACAGACTAACTTGAGGGTCTGTGACCTGGTGAGAAGTACTTAAGGAAGAAAATGGTAGGAATGTCAGCAGCCTCCAAGTCTGGATCTGTGACGACTTTAACCCAGTAGACAGGCACTTCGCCCAGTGGGTCCTCTTTTTAAAAAGTATCAGATTACTCAGACTAACTCTGCTCTCTCCATAGCTCCCTGAAGTTTCAGCCAAGGCAGCAGAGAAAGGGTACAGTGTTGGAGATCTTCTTCAGGAGGTCATGAAGTTCGCCAAAGAACGACAACTGGATGAAGCCGTGGGCAACATGGCTAGAAAGCAACTGCTAGACTGGCTTCTCGCTAACCTGTAAGCCGAGAACTCCTTTGACTCTCCTCCATCGTCCTCTCCCCGGCAGCAATTCCACCCCAGCTGGAGCCACCCTCACCATCAGGCTGGTGAACTGCACAACTGTGATCACATTTACCAATACATCTGAGCAGTTGCACTGTGAAAATACTGGGTGCCCTCCCTGGGCAACATGAATAAAAAAAAAATTCAAAAATGTGTCATTTTCTTGATCAGATATATTGGAGGGAAGGGAGGGGAAATGGGTTCCTTTCCGTGGTTGGTGATAGTGTTGGATTTGTGTCCAGATACCACTCTGAGCTATTTCCTAAGCACCCAAGACACAAGGTCCCTAAGTGGTCTGTTTCAACAAAACCTCCCGTCGATTTAGAATATTGTCATCTACAACCTTGTTTCTGTTCAAATAGAAAATTAGATAATACCCTTCCTAATACCAGGCTTATATCTTTCTTAGTCTTTGGTAAGAGTGTAAAGATACACTTGTTTAAAATACACACACACACACACACACACACACACACACACGAGCACATACACAGACATTCATAGATGCACACAAGACACAGAGACACACACAGAGACACACACAGAGAGACATACAGGCATACACAAACAAAAACACATAGAGACACATAATAGACATACACGGACAAAGGCACGTGCACCCATGCATGTGTGCACACGTGCACACACACACACACACTACACATGGCTAAATACTGAGATCTGATTTTCCAATTTCAGTTGATCAGACTTACTGTTCACTAATCTGAAAGAAAAACAGTCCAAGAATATGAAGTTAAAAGATGGTAAATTGCCCTTCTATGATATTAGTGTTTCAAAACTTTCTTAGGGCCTAGGACTGAAGTCCTACAAATTCTACACTTCTCGGGACTCAATCAGATTGTGAAATTGATCACTGACAAGGTCGAGGCAGTGCTATCAACTCTGTGGCCTCTATCAACTCAATTACTATATACTCACACATGCTTTATCACTCTCAAGGTGCTGTGTGTGGTATAGAATGTGGTCTTGGAGGCTTCATCTGTAAAATGTAGCTGAAAACCACACACACTCTTTTGAGGCTAATCTGGAGGAATGGTTGTGACAGTGTTTTGCACCTAGTAGATTTTGTTACAAATGTAAAGACGTGAAGAAATCCACACTTCCCAAAGCCTGCCCTAATAAAATTGGGAGTTTTCTGTTAATTTCAAAACTGAAGGCAAGAACCATCACCACAGGAGTCAGGTAAGAGGCAAGGAACATGGGCCAAGACTGCCTTTCCTCCACACTACCTGAGGCCGATCAGAAAGAAAGGCCTAACATCGGGTCCTTTCAAACCCCAAGACCTGCCAGGGTATAACTGAACCAAACATTTTCTAGCCTTACCCAACACGGTGTAAAGCTCTGGAGTTGAGTCAGCACAGATCTTTTTGTCCTTGAAAATCCTTGATAAACAACTCCTGAGGCCAAGACTGCGTTTATAATGACTCAGTTCTCCTCAAGCACAGCTGGGTCTCATGATAGCTTGCTTTCCTGATTAACTTGGCTCTTACCTTGCTCCTGATTTGTATTATAAGGCAGCCTTGGGGATTCCTTGAAATGTGGAAATAGAGAAAAGGAAGTTACATGTTCTGTTAAATGAGGGAGTTGGGGCAAGATGCTCTCTAAGGGACCTTCAGTTATGAGGATTATGAGACCAAGCCTTCTCTCAGGAGTTTCTTCAGGAACCGTATGTGGATAATAGGTAAATTTGGGGGCAGGAAGTTTGATCTTTTCCAGAACCAACTGACAGATCCCAGCAGAGAAAGGAATGCTTTGGGTTATAAGAGCCCTGGCAGGGGTCTGGAGGATCTCAATAGTCCTTGGGGTTTATTCCTGGAGAGAGAGGCCCTGACCTTTGACTTCTATAAATGAGAAATGGGCCTAGGCATCCCAATAGTAATGTGGCTATGCTCAATAGAAGCAGCTGGAAAAGCTCAAGGCTTATGCTGAATTGAGAGCTCTGCATTAGTGGGAAAGGAAGCAAGGCAAGGAAACTTGATCCTCTCCTGGCAGAAAGTATAATCTTGATAGCTCCTAACAGTTTCAGTTTCTCTAAAATAAGGCCTCCATTTTAAAAGAAAGTCATGAATGAAACTTGTCTAGGAGGTTATCATAGGACCATAGCTGCACTCTGCTGAAGCAAACGTTCTTGTCTGTGTCAATAATAATAATAATAGAAAAAGAACAAGAAGAAGAACAAAAACAAAAAGAAGTATATAAACCTGAGCTATCAAGATAAATTCCATACATGTATACAACTTATCTTGGTTATCCCCATCCCCATCCCTCCATCCATTGCCCCTAGGCACTTCCTTCTACATTTCTTATAACCTACTGAGTCTGATTTGTACTGTCCACATGTAGATTTGGGGTCATCCACTGGGGCATAAACAACCTAACAATGATAATTCCCCCAAAGAAAAGTGATTCCTGCTTCCTCAGCAGCTATCAACTGTCAATAGCTCCGCAGGGGTGGGGCATGCAGGTCTTATACAGGTAACCACATCTGCTCTGAGTTCATGTGTGCAACAGCCATGTTACACCCTGAGAACAGCATCCCACAGCACTCCTCTCCATCCTCCAGCTCACTCTTTCTACTTCTTCTTCCATTCTTCCATGCTATTCCCCAGGTCTTTGGTGGGAGGGTTTCTAGAGACATTCCACTTATAACTGACCACTCAGAGCTGCTTATTCTCAGTGCTTTGAACTGTTACAGGTCTCTTTATCAACCACTACACACTGCAGTAAGTTTCTCTGACCAAAGTTGACAGTAGCACAAAGCTACAAATACAAACATAAATATTTAGAAAGCAGTTTGACAGCAAGCACATTTACAAAAACAATGCCAATACATTCTTATCTAAGTCTGTATCTTTCTAAGCTGTGTGTGTGTGTGTGTGTGTGTGTGTGTGTGTGTGTTTGACCATGTTTACAAGAGCAAGTCTCAAATCCAACCAGAATTGTGGTTAATACTCCCTAAACAATCTTGCTTCAATTGCCTTGCAGGTCAGTACAGTAATATGCAAAATCCACCATTGGGTAAGACAGTTGATGTCTTTCTACCCAGCAGCCCTGCATAAACAACTTCTATCACCAAGAAAGCTAGGCAGCAGGGAGAGATCTTCCTGATCATTTTAAGATAGTTGTCTTCAGTTGCAGGACAAAGAAATGAAAGTTAATGTCATTTTAAAATAAGGCTAAAACCCACACAGTGAACAAAATGCCCAAAAGTCGTAATACACTATAATAAAGAGGAAACACTGGTAAAAATTCATTTTTGAGAATAATCCTTTATAGGAGTTGATCAAGACAATTAGAAACTATGTTGTCCTAAAACCTGTATCAGTACAAAGAAGAAGAAGAAGAAGAAGAAGAAGAAGAAGAAGAAGAAGAAGAAGAAGACAATAAAGCACCTGCCTAAAGAACTTAAGGAGGAAACAAAATCCATATCAGGAAAGCTTAATAAAAAAAAAAGTGAAGTTTATTTGACTTAAACCTTAAAAAGCCAAGGAGTGGCAAGACAGCTCTTTCTCTCTGACTTGATAGGAGTACATCTTTCCTAACAAAAGCTCTTAGATAATCCCTTGCTAAAAACAGAAATCTTGGCCAGTGAGATGGCTCAGCAAGTAACATTGTTACCAAACCCCAGAAGCCATATGGTGGAAAGGGAGAATTGACCCCTATAAGAAATTATCCACATACAGCACACACACACACACACACACACACACACACACACTGTAAAATGAAATTCATTGCTCTTGTTGCAATTCTCACTTAACATAGTTCTAGTAATGACATAAGAAAAAATAAGCAAAAGAAAAAAATGTTCAGTTTAACTGCTACTGTTGCAAATGATATCTTGGTATATCTGTGAAAGTAAAACCCCAAAGGGGTTTGCAAATGGACATGATAGAGGACATTGGCAAACTGCAAGAATTTGCTACTGAAACAACGCCAGACACTTTCTCCACAGTTACTAAAGCATTTCCATTGCAGTATGCTGAGGTGTCAGAGCACCAAATAAACCTAAAATAATCTAGTCTTCCAGCTACAGAAAGAAATCAAAGTCTATTTACAATAGTAAAAACTAGACTTTTGGTTTTTAAAGAAGTGTTCCAGGCACTGGGTACTTTACAGAATTTTTATGGATAAGAAATCATAGGTGTGGGTTCAATTGCCTTTCTCGTGGTCTGCCAGTAAGTGGGAGTGAGTTGAGAAATCCAGATTTACCTCAGGTCAAATTCTATTTTCTTAAAATACATTAGTCTTAAAATACACAGACTATCCTATTAGTCTGTGCTTATTAAAGAACAAAACCTAAAAAAAAATCAAGGCTATGCTTATTAATGAACAAAAACCTGTAGAGCAGTGGTTGTCAACCTTCCCAATGTGTGACCCTTCAATACAGTTCCCCATGTTGTGGTGACCCCCAATCATAAAATTATTTTCATCGATACTTCATAACTGTAATTTTGCTACCATTATGAATCACAATGTAAATATTTTTGAAGACTGAGGTTGGCCAAGGAGGCTGCGACCCACAGCTTGAGGACCACTGCTATAAAACATGAATGAGAAAAATCAAAAGTAAAGTAAAACTTAATAAGTAAAAATAAAACATAGTCCTAATTGGTTAAAAAGAACTCTCTAATACAACAATGTAGACCTTATATATTGTCAATTTGTCACACAATAATTCAACACAAAGTATAATGCAGACTTAATAATCTAATTCAAATATATAGACTTTGTATGGTGACAATTTAAATTTATAAGATAACCTTATACATCCTAAGGTATTTATTAATGGTAACTTCACACTGGAGGAACTCTGTAGTCTCTTGTTTGTTTGTTGAGATAGGGTCTCACCGTGTAGCCCGTGCTGGTCTTGAAATTGCAGCCCTCCTGGTTCCAGACTCTGGGTGATAGAATTATAGGTATGTGCCATCACACTAGGCTTCAGTGAATATAAGTTGCTACACATGTATCTCCTAATATATGGTGAAACGAGATATCCCCTATATGTCCTTCTGGCCTAAATACCATACCCCCAATCTAAGTAAGAAATACCATTAGACAAACACAAATTGAGTCATATTCGGTACCACAATTGACCAGAACTGACTTCAAAACACACAAGACAATATTTTATCGTGATAGAAATATTCTAGTTACCTTAATAGGGGAAATGCTTAACAGATAGTTAGACTGATAGATAGATAGATAGATAGATAGATAGATAGATAGATAGATAGATAGAATTTCTCAGGACTCAGCAAACCTGTACCATTAAATTTTCTGTATTTTAATTTAACATCTCAAAAAGGTTGGTTAAAAGTATAATTAGGGCAGATCATATGCTTAAGCTGCCCAAGGTTTAGTTAGGTTCAATCCCAGCACACACACAAACATACTTAAACTTAATAAACACTTAGAAAGAAAACAATTGCCTCTCCACCATTCTCAGCCCTTTTACTCACCTGAATGAGGGAAACATTTTCAGAAAGGTTTTACTTTCACATGTCTTTGATTGGGCTCTGAGCTACCTTTTTTTTTCTCTTTATTTTATTTTATTTTATTTAACTTTATATAACAAAGTCCAATTAAATGAAAAAAAAATTTTATAAAAAATTTTTGGATTTTGGGGTTTTTTTTTTTTTAAATCTTCTTGGTGTGGTGGGGGGGGGGTTTTGGGGGAATTTGGAAGGATTTGGTTTCTGGGGGTGGGGTGGTGGGGGGGTGTTGTTTGGTGTTTTTGAGGTGGGGGGGGGGGTTGTACTCTGTTTCAGGCGGTCTGGCGTGATCAAACCACATTAGTCTGGAAGGAATCCACATCTTTTCATTTTCTGTGGAAACAAAAATAGAAATCCTTTTCCCCAGTAACTTGTCCTTCAACTTAAATTTTGGAGTCAAAGCATTTTTTTAATTTAATTTATTATTTTACATGTCGATCCCAGTTCCCTCTCCCTCCCACCTTCCCCCCGCCCTCCCTTCCTCCTTCCCTCCCTTTTGCCCTCTCTATCCTCTCCCATGCACTCTAAACACCCTCCCTCCCATCCCCCCACCCCAATTCCATATGTAGGGGAATGCCATCCAGTTGGGGTCATGTAGATATGACAGGTCCTGTGAAGTAGGGACTAGGGCTTCTCTCCTGTCTCTAGATTAAGGTAGTTATCCCTCCATTGGGCATATGTTTGCAAAGTCCTTTTGTGCACCAGGGATACATCCTGGCTCCACTGTCTGAGGTCCCTTAGACTGCTCAGTCCTTCTGGCTGAGACCCATATTCAGGGGGACCTGAGTCAGTCCCATGCTGACTTCCCAGCTATCAGTCTGGTGGCCCATTAGCTCCTCCTTGTTCAGGTAAGCTGTCTCTATGTGCTTCTGCCGCATGGTCTTGTCCTCTCCATCTGCTTCTGGGTTCTAGTTCGACTCAGTGTTTATGTATGGGTGTTTGCTCCTATTTTCAACCGGCATTAGATGAGGGCTCCATGGAGAAGTTAGTTGTTGATCTCACTCTTCGGGAAGGGCATTTATGATAGCCTTTCCATGGAAGCTGAGATTGTTAGTTGGGAGCAGTCTTGTAGTTCTCTCGACCTTTCTTTGTGTTCAATTTTATCTTCAAACCAATATTGGCTCCCTCTTTTATGTTCTCTCTCTCTGTCTCTGTCTCTCTCTCTCTTTCCTATCTTCTATTACTAACCAGGCTCAATCTTCCTGGTCACACATGTTTTCCTTTCCTCCCCCTCATTTTCTCCTACTTCTCTCTCCATTCGCTGTCCTCCCCCACTTCACCTGAGCTCTGGGGGACTTGTCCCTTCCCAGTTCTGTGAGGGACTTTATATGAATCTCTTAGAATACACCTTGTATCCTAGTTCGTCTGTTGATGTGAATTATAGGCTGGTGATCATTTGATCTAGGTCTAAAATCCATATATGAGTGAGTATATACTGAGTTCCTCTTTTTGTGACTGGGTTACCTCATTCAGGATGGTTTCTTCAAGTGCCATCCACTTGCCTGCAAATTTCAAGATACCATTATTTTTTTCTGCAGAGTAGTATTCCATTGTGTAGATGTGCCACATCTTCATTAACTATTCTTCAATTGAGGGGCATCTAGGTTGCTTCCAGGTTCTTGCTATTACAAATAGTGCTGCTATGAACATAGTTGAACAGATGTCTTTGTTGCATGGATGTGAATCCTTTGGGTATATGCCTAAGAGGGGGATTGCCGGGTCCTGTGGTAAACTAATTCCCATTTTCCTGAGGAACCGCCATACTGATCTCCAAATTGGCTGTATGAGTTTGCACTCCCACCAGCAGTGGAGGAGTGTGCCACTTTCTCCACATCCTCTCCAACATAAGTCATCACTGGTGTTTCTAATTTTAGCCATTCTGGCAGGGGTAAGATGGTATCTCAAAGTTGTTTTGATTTGCATTTCCCTGATAGCTAAGGATGTGGAGCATTTTCTTAAGTGTCTTTCAGCCTTTTTGATTTCCTCCATTGAGAATTATTTCTTCAGTTCTGTACCCCATTTTTTAATAGGGTTATTTGGTGTTTTGTTGACTAGTTTCTTGAGTTCTTTGTGTATTTTGGAGATCAGCCCTTTCTCGGATATAGGATTGGTGAAAATCTTTTCCCAGTCTGTGGGCTGCCGTTTGGTCTTGTCGACTGTGTCCTTTGCCTTACAGAAGCTTCTAAGTTTGAAGAGGTCCCATTTATTAATTGTTTCTTTCAGTGTCTGTGCCCCTGGAGTTATGTTCAAGAAGCGGTCTCCTATACCAATTTGTTCAATGGTACCTCCTACTTTCTCTTCTAAGAGGTTCAATGTGGCTGGATGGATGTTGAGGTCTTTGATCCATTTGGACTTGAGTTTTGTGCATTGCGACAGACATGGGTCTATCTGCAGTCTTCTACACACCCTCATCCAATTGTGCCAACACTATTTGTTGAAGATGCTGTCTTTGCCCCATTGTATAATTTTAGCTGTTTTGTCCAAAATCAGGTGTTCATAGGTGCGTGGATTAATATCAGGATTTTCAATTCGATTCCATTGGTCTACCTGTCTATTTTTATGCCAATACCAGGCTGTTTTCAGAACTATAGCTCTGTAGTAGAGCTTAAAGTCAGGAATGGTGATGCCTCCTGAAGTTCTTTTATTGTATAGGGTTGTTTTGGCTATCCTGGGTCTTTTGTTTTTCCATATAAAGTTGATTATTATCCTTTCAAGGTCGGTGAAGAATTGTGGTGGGATTTTAATGGGGATTGCATTGAATCTGTAGATTGCTTTTGGTAATATTGCCATTTTTACTATGTTAATCCTACCTAACCAAGAGCATGGAAGATCTTTCCATTTTCTGGTATCTTCTTTAATTTCTTTCTTTAGAGTCACAAAGTTCTTATTATATAGGTCATTTACTTGTTTGGTAAGCATTACACCAAGATACTTTATGTTGTTTGTGGCTATTGTAAAGGGAGATGTTTCTCTGATTTCTTTCTCTGCCTCTTTGTCGTCTGAAAAAAGTAGGGCTACTGATTTTTTTGAGTTTTTCTTGTATCCTGCTAGTTTGCTGAATGTGTTTATCAGCTGTAGGAGTTCCCTGGTAGAGTTTATTGGGTCGCTTATGTAAACTATCATATCATCTGCAAATAGAGACAGTTTGACTTCTTCCTTTCCAATTTGGATCCCCTTGATCTCCTTTTGTTGTCTTATAGCATTAGCTAGAACTTTTAGTACGATATTGAAGAGATATGGAGAGAGAGGACAGCCTTGTCTTGTTCCTGACTTTAGAGGAATTGGCTTAAGTTTCTCTCCATTCAGTTTGATGTTGGCAGTTGGTTTGCTGTATATTGCTCTTATTATGTTTAGGTATGTTCCTGTTATCCCTGACCTCTCCAAGACCTTTATCATGAAAGGGTGTTGAATTTTGTCGAAGGCTTTTTCCGCATCTAGGGAGATAACCATATGGTTTTTCTTTTTCTGTTTGTTTATATGGTGGATCACGTTGATAGATTTTCGTATGTTAAACCATCCCTGCATTCCAGGTATGAATCCTACTTGGTCATGGTGGATGACTTCTCTGATGTATTCTTGAATTCGGTTTGCCAGTATTTTATTGAGTATTTCTGCATCGATGTTCATCAGGGATATTGGTCTGTAGTTTTCTTTCTTAGTTGTGTCTTTGTGAGGTTTGGATACCAAAGTTATTGTGGCCTCATAAAAAGAGTTTGGCAATGAACCTTCTGTTTCTATCTTGTGGAACAGTTTGAGGAGTAGTGGTATTAGTTCTTCCTTGAATGTCTGGTAGAATTCTGAGCTGAATCCATCTGGCCCTGGACTTTTTTTCGTTGGAAGGCTTTCGATGACTGCTTCTATTTCATTGCAGGTTATAGGTCTATTTAAGTTGTTTGTCTGTTCTTGATTTAATTTTGGTAAGTGATAGTTATCCAGAAACTTGTCTATTTCCTTTGAATTTTCAATTTTTGTGAAATACAGATTTTCAAAGTATGACCTGAAAATTGTCTGGATTTCCTCTGTGTCTGTTGTTATGTTCCCCTTTTCATTTCTGATTTTTTTAATTTGCATGTTCTGTCTCTGCTTTTTCGTTAATTTGGATAAAGGTTTGTCTATCTTGTTGATTTTCTCAAAAAAAACAACTCTTTGTTGCATTGATTTTTTTGTATTGTTTTCCTGATTTCTATTTTGTTGATTTCAGCCCTCAAGTTGATTATTTCCTGGCGTCTACTCCTGCGGGGTGAATTCGCTTCTCTCTGTTCTAAGGTTTTCAGTTGGGCTGTTAATTCTCTTATGTGACTATCCTCTGTTTTCTTCATATGGGCACTTAGTGCAATGAACTTCCCTCACAGCACTGCTTTCAAGGTGTCCCATAAGTTCGGGTATGTTGTATCCTCATTCTCGTTGAATATTAGAAAGTCTTTAATTTCTTTCTTTATTTCTTCTTTGACCCAGGAGTGGTGCAATTGCACATTGTTAAGTTTCCATGAGTTTGCAGGTTTTCTGCTATTTGTGTTGTTGTTGAATTCAAATTTTAAAGCATGGTGGTCTGATAAGATACAGGGGACTATTCCTATTCTCTTGTATCTGTTGAGGTTTGTTATGTTACCTAGTATGTGGTCGATTTTAGAGAAGGTTCCATGCAGAGCAGAGAAGAAGGTATATTCTTTTGTCTTTGGATGGAATGTTCTATAGATGTCTGTTAACCCCAGTTGAGACATAACTTCTGTTAATTCTTTTGTTTCTTTGTTGAGTTTCTGATTTGTGGTCCTGTCTAGTGTTGAGAGTGGTGTATTGAAATCTCCCACTATAAGTGTGTGACGTTTTATATGAGCTTTGAGTTTTAGTAGTGTTTCTTTTACGAATGTGGGTGACTTTGTATTGGGGCATAGATGTTCAGAACTGAGACTTTGTGTTGATGGATTTCTCCTGAGATGAATATGAAATGACCGTCTTCATCTCTTTTGACTAATTTTGGTTTGAAGTCTAACTTGTTAGATATTAGGATAGTTACGCCTGCTTGCTTCTTGTTTCTATTTGATTGGAAAATCTTTTCCCAACCCTTTACCCTGAGGTAATGTCTATCTTTGAAGCTAAGATGTGTTTCTTGTATGCAGCAGAAGGATGGATTCTGTCTTTGTATCCATTCTGTTAGCCTGTGTCTTTTTATAGGTGAGTTAAGACCATTAATGTAGAGGGTGAGTAAGGACCATTGATTGTTGATGCTTGATTTAGGTTTGTTGTTGGCAGTGGTATTGTGAATATATTTGTTCTGCTTCACCCTTGGTTTCTGGTGTAGATGGATTAAGTGTTGCCTACATTTTTGTGGGCGTAGTTACCTTCCTTGGGTTGGAGTTTTCCTTCCAATACTTTCTGTAGGGCTGGATTTGTAGATACATATTGGGAAAATCTGGTTTTGTCATTGAATATCTTGTTCTCTCCATCTATATTGATTGAGATATAGTAGCCTGGATATAGTAGCCTAGGCTGGCACCCGTGTTCTCTTAATACTTTTAGAACATCTATCCAGGACCTTCTGGCCTTGAGGGTTTCCATGGAGAAGTCAGGTGTAATTTTGATAGGTCTGCCTTTATATGTTACCTGTCCTTTTTTCTTCGCTGCTCTTAATATTCTTTCTTTATTCTGTATACTAGGTGTTTTGATTATTATATGTCGAGGGGTCTTTTTTCTTTGGTCCAGCCTATTTGGGGTTTGGTATGCTTCTTGTACTTTCATGGGCATGTACTTCTTCAGATTTGGAAAGTTTTCCTCGATGATTTTGTTGAATATGTTTTCCGCCCCTTGGGGGGGGGCCCCCCCCCCCTCGTTTTTGCCTTTTTTTCTTTGGTTTGGCCTTTTTTTTGGGGCCCCCTTTCCCGGGGTTTTTTTTTTTGGGGGTTTTGTGGTTTGTTGTTTTTTTTTGGTGCGATAAATTTTTTTTTTTTTTTTTTTTTTCTCTGTTTTTTTTTTCCTCTCCCTCTTTTTTTTTTTTTTGTTTTGTTTGGGTGCTTGTGGTGTTTTTTGCCTTGCTTTTTTTTTTTCTTGGGGGCATTCCTTCCGTTTGTGTTGCCCTTATTTTCTCAATTTCAGTTTTCAAGTCTTGAACCGTTTCCTTCACCTGGTTAGTTGTTTTTTCTTGGCATTCTGTACTTTCCTTAAGGAATTTGTTCATTTCTTCCACTTTTTTGTTTGTTTCTTCCTCCATTTCTTTAAGGGATTTTCTCACATCTTCTTTGAGGGCCTCTATCATTTTTATGATGGTAATTTTTAAGTCGTACCCTTCTGCTTCCTCTGCTTTGTTGTTGTGTTCCATTCTAGTTGGTGTAGATTCCCTAGATTCTGGTGGTGTCATGTTTGTCTTTCTGTTGTTAGGTGTTCTCTTGTATTGCCTTCTTCCCATAGCTTCTTCCAGTAGGTGTTGGTGGTGTCTCCCCCCTCTCTCTATGGTACTTCCCGATGGGCTTATGTGGGTCTGAGATTCAATATCTGTGGCTCTGTGTGGTCCAAGCTCTGTAGGAGGTTTCTCCACAGACAGGGATTCAGGGATGGGGTCAAGGATGAGGATCCAGAAGAAGATGCCAGCAGGTACTCACAGTGGTCCTCTGGCTAATAGCTCTGGCCAGTAGCTCTGGCCAATAGCTGGTGGAAGAAGACGAGGGCTGAGCTGGAACTTGAGAAGGTTTTGCAGGGTAGTGGGATCTCACTGGAAATTGGTGCTCTCTAGCTGAGACCTCGTTCTTTGGCAGAGGCCAGGATTTGGGGGTCAAGAATCTTGCCTGCAGGAGCTCCGAGTGGACCAGCAGAGATAGGCAGATCTCTGGGAGAGGCCTGGGACTCCAGCAGAGGACTGGAGGCGGGGTCAGAGACTAAGCCGATGGAAATTACAGGTGGTTCTGCGTGGATAGTCAGGTCTCCTTTGTTCAGAGTTGCTCCGAGAAGTCTCCGAAGTAGGGTGGACTGTTGGCTCCACCCTCTGTCCCAGTGCTCAACCAGAGCGGCAGGACCATGGGTAGGGTAGGGCACAGGGTAAGGGGGGTAGGCTGGCGGTGGGGATGGGTGGGGGTGTATCAGAGCTCCAAGGGTGCTCTCGATAGGGACCGGAGACAGGAGCAGCAGGATCAGGGGCCAACCCAGGCCTCTGAGCTACCTTTAACATGTAGACCTCTGTCTCTCTGTCTTGTGGGTTTTTTTTTTTTTTTTTTTTTTTTTTTTGTCTGTAGTGGATCAGAATAGGCTTTTGAATGTTCCTTTTTATGGCAACTTCACTCCCATATCTTAGCTACATAGCTAAGGCGAGGAAATTTCCAGATCAAGACCTTCTTGTCATGAAAGTTCTCACCTCAGGAAACTCTTCACTACCATGTCATCTTATGCATAGCACCCTGCTTTATTTTTAGTCCCACAAAGTGATATGTCATGTTTGTAATTATTTCATTGCTTTTGACTGTCTCTCCCAACTAGCATGCTGACTTTGGGAGTAGAAGAACCCACTATAGCACCCTGGGTACACAGTAGAGTGCCTAGCAATTCAATGCACATTGAATAAGTAGCAAATGATCAACCTATTCCAACATTCCCTGATGGGGAAAAACATTACTGAGTTGTGAATCAGGAAAGTTGCCGTTAACCTTAGCTACTTGGCTTATGTAGCTGGGTCTTAGCTTCTCTACTTCAATGTTAAGGATATGAACAAAAACAGTCATAGTGAAAAAGTTTGAAAATATTGCCTTAATGGCCCATTAAAGCTTCAATACAAAAATGATAGTAATAGCAATATTTATAGATTTGACTATGGGCCAGACATTCTTTAAGTCTAATACAACAAGATTTAATGTCTCCAGCAACCCTATGAAGTAGACCCTGCCATTATCTCATCTTTGAGATGGAGTGATTGAGTTCCAGAGAAGGCTAAGGAATACCCAGAATGAGGTGAGTACTTTGGCTGAAAGAATCCAGGCTAGTACAGAGCCATGAATTTTTGAAAGGCTTCTGCAGGCATGTGGCTTGGCTGGGAACAAAGCTGAAAGCTACGATGAGACACTGGGACACAGCTATCGGTATTCACAGCATAGGCTATTATCCCCCACCCCAAGTAGTAGTGGAGGTTATGATAAAAATGCAGCACAGAAAAGATTTGATCACAAAGTTTTTGACTGCTTATTTTGTGTTAACACATGAACATACAGATGAGAGACAAGTACAGTGCATTCAAGAGTCTGAATGTTGGACACAGGTACTTCAACATTTTAACAGTCAGCTGTGTGGTGTGTATGCATAAAAATTGAGTGGCAGTGGCAGCCCTAGCCTGGAAATTCTTTTGTTTTTCTTTTTCTATTTTTTAATTTAAATTAGAAACAAGCTTTTTAAAAAAACATGTCAATCCCAGTTTTCTCTCCCTCCCCTCCTCCTCTGTCCCCCACCAATCCCCTATCCCATTCCCTTTCTGCTCCCTAGGGAGGGTGAGGCCTTCCATGGGGGAGTCTTCAAAGTCTGTCATATCATTTGAAGCAGGTCCTAGGCCCTCCCCCATGTGTCTAGGCTGAGAGACTATCTCTTTATGTGGGATGGGCTCCCAAAGTCCATTTGTACACTAGGGATAAATACTGATCCACTATCAGAGGCCCCATAGACTGCCTGATCCTCCTAATTAAGACCCATGTTCAGGGAGTCTGGGTCCGTCCTATGCTGGTTTTCCAGTTATCAGACTGGGGTCCATGAGCTCTACCTTGTTCAGGTCAGCTGTTTCTGTGGGTTTCTCCAGCCTAGGCTGGAAATTCTTTACTGCCTCCTTTCTTCTTCAGGCCATGGGAATTGAGGATTACACCTGAACTCAGTCTGATTGAGGGCCAGGTAGAAGCAGAGAACTCACAGATTACCTTTTGTTTTACTCAGTTCAATTCTAGGGTAGCCTTTGCTCTTATTAAAGTTTCGTGTCTGCCTTCCCATTAGACTATAAATAGATGGTAATAAGTGAACAAAAATGGCCTTCCACCTACTGGGCAGCCAGATAGTGAATGTTGGTTAAGCCAAGCATGACCCATGTGCTGATTTGGGGTATAATCTTGTGTTAGACTCTTTTCACAAAGTCTCTCATTATATCTGTACCCCCACCTTGTTGGAGCCATGTTTTGCAACTGAAGAAATGAAAGTCAAATAGACCACTAACCTTTATCTAGAATTAAGCTCAAACAAAATGATTCTGAAGTTTGTACCTTTAACTCCTGTGCTAGATTTGAGCAGTTGGTGGGGGACATATATGTGTAAACAGTCAGAGGTGAATCAAGTATGGCTTGTTTAGGAATATAGATGTAGAATTTGCTGGAATAGTGTCGAAAGAAAAGTTAGCAATGAAGAAGCTAGGTTGCAGATCATGTTCTAAAATGGAGTCTGTCTTCTAAGATCAACAAGAGTCTTAAAGTATCTGAACCCTGACATTTGGGATGAGGTTTGTATTGTGATATGCTAACTTGTTTCCCTGTGAAAAGGATACATTGTTTATGTTTCCTCCTTTTCCCTTAAAAATAATGAAGCATTGGTGCCTCAGGAAGCCAGAGGCATCAGACCCAGCCAAAGCTGCAGTTCCAGATGGTTGTGAGCATGGGTACTGAGTACTGAACTCAGGACCTCTGTAAGAGTTACACACATGGGGGTCACCACAACATGAGGAACTGTATTAAAGGGTCATAGCATTAGGAAGGTTGAGAACCACTGCTGTAGAGATAAATGATCCAAATCTGAACTAACAGAGCAACTTGGCCCTAGTCCTCCCTGAGCATCCTCCAATCAAACAGCCATACAGAGATTTAATGTGCCATCTCTCCATCCTTCTCTAAGTATGCTCTTGAGGATTCATTCCCATGCCTCCTGCTTTTCCTGTCTTCTCAGTCTCTTTTATACAGGTATCTTTCTCTGTCCATCTGGACTACTCCATGATCTATCTTTTCTAATCAATGCTCTTCTTGATGCTCCTACTCCGTAGCTGAGTAGGTCCAACTGGAACATTGCCAGAGAGAACCAGTGGCAGAGTTTGGGTCCTGAAAGATACAAGACTCAGAGGAGACAAAGAAAAATGTAAGACAAAGTTCTCCTAGCTGTACTTCTTCCCTATGGTCCTGGAACAATTATACCCTCCTCTCAGCCATCCCCACCTCAAGTAAGCTCTATTCAGGCTGCAACATGGATGCATGTACATTCAAAACTCTTTTGAAAGTAATGGATCAGTACCCCCTCTTATTTTGAAGAAACTAAATCTTACAGAAAGTTTAAGACTAGTACAATGGGTACTCAAACCCTTCATCCAGCTTCAATTGTTAATGTTTTGCACCTTGCTTTATCTAGCACACAAATAACATACTGTGTATCAATAGAAATTATTACATAGAAAACTAATTTTGCTGACCTATTTTAAGATTTGAGCAGACATTTTAATGATCATCAATGTGATGTGTATTTTCTAGGAATAAGTACATACAATTTATATGTGATCCCTTAAATCTCAAAATAATATCTTTCATAGCTATTATCCTCTGTGCCATCGAAAATCCATGCATTGCATTTATCATTCATGTCCCTTAAGTCACCTTTAAACTAGAGTATTCCCTATCTTTTTTAAATACTGATACTGGTGCTTTTTTTTTTATTTTGTTTTGTTTTTTGGTGTTTTGTTTTGTTTTTCAAGATGGAATTTCTCTATGTAGTCTTGATTGTCCTGGAACTCCCTTTGTAAAACAGGCTGGCCTCAAACTCATAGAGATCCTCCTGCCTCTGTCTCTCCAGTGCTAAGATTAAAGGTATGTGCCATCGCTGACCCTGCATGATACTGGCACTTTTATAAAGAGTTTTGTAGATAGGGAGATTATGGGCTATTTACAAGATTGATAAAAAGCAAAAATCAAACAACAACAATACTCAAACAAACAAACAGTAGTTTTGTTAAAAGCAGTAGTTTGGAGAGGTAATGAATATCCAGTGAGTGAACTGCAAGTCAGAATGGGGACCGAGAAACTGTGAAGGTGAGGTGTGAAGTGAGGAAGAATGGGTAGCTGGATATATTGTATGTCTTGAATCTGTAAGCTCAATATGTTCAAGACTCTTCTATTTTACATAAACAGTCCGTTGCTAATTATTGTACCCTACTGACCTTTAACTGGAAGTACAGTGTTCTGAGTCTTATGTCTGTAGAAATGAATTTAAGTATATTAGCAGTCTTGACATCACTAGAACGCCTTAGCATGGGGCATGGTCTTTTTAATGACGTTTAGAAGCACAAAGCACCAGCTGGGAATGTAGCCTAAGGGTAAAGTTCTCGGTTTCGTCGTGTAAAACCCTAGGTTCGATTCTCAGCCCCATTTCTTTCACTACCCCATTTCTTTGTTTTTGAGCTTTTCTGTTTCCAGTACCAATTTTGCATCATTAGCCAATGAACCAAAATACATTCCTCATCCCAGATATAGGCAAATATGTCAACCAAAATTAAAAGTATTAAAGGATACATAAGATTATAGCAGCTACATCTGGAGAGAAGACTCAGCGGTTAAGAGGACCGAGGTTCGATGTTTGACAGCTCACAACTGTCTGTAATTCCAGTTCCAGAGGATCTGTCACCCTCACACAGACATACATGCAGGCAAAACACCGATGCACTTAAAATAAAAACAAACCTTTTAAAAAATTATAGTCATTATTGTTCTTATGGCTACAAATACCTAAATATCCAGTAGTCACTTACTGGTTTATTCAGTTTTTCTACCTATCTCCCACATAGGACCTTACACAGGAAATCTTCAGAAAATTAACATTTATTGAGGATGTAATATGTGTCATGTACTAAGCCTAAGCACATTACATGGATTTGCAGCGATGATTCACTTTCATCACATGATCAACACAACCAACGGTCAACTGGGTCACGGAGGGGCGGGGGGGGGGCTTTTTTAGCTGAATTCTCAAAGTGTTGGGTCCATTAAAAGGCAGTTTATTTCGGTTTTGAGAATTGTAGGTTCACGCGAGGAGAGTGGTTTCAAACAGTTCTGAATCTTGGGTTTGTGGAAGTTATCTAGCTATATTCTAAGTCCTGACTTCGTTGAGAACGAGTTAGCATACATTATAGTGACTTCATAAGGCCGTTTAGATACCCTGAACATCGTGGCTGAGTGTGTGGCGGTGAGGCAACGTACTCGACTACTGCGCCTTAGACCATTCAAGTTCGACACCCCCTTTCCCCTTTCCTTTTTACATGAAGCCCACTCCTCTGGCTTCCCATATTTGGTTCTTTCTGCCATGTGAGAGGGCTGGGAGGAAACAAGTTTTACCTCATGTCACCATTTTTTTTTTTTTAAACAGTGTTTCTCTGTGCAACAGCTCTAGTTATTCTGGAACTCTCTCTGCAGACAAAACTGACTGGGATTAAAGGTGTGCGCCACCACCAGAGCTGGAATTACTGGTGGTTGGGAACCAAACTCTGGTTCTCTCTAAGAGCAGCAAGCACTCTCAACCACTGAACCCCTCAGCTCACTTTAAACCCTATTTCATTGTTCCTCTCCACATAAATGTCTTCTAGACACTGTGCATTCATTATGTGTTATATAAATCAGGATTCTCTAGGGAAAAGAATAAATTTATTGAATGCAGTGGAGGCTGCATTCATAGTCCAACAATTGCTGGAGATCGAGCCAAACCATTAATTGCTCAGCCCAAGAAACTGACAGCCTCAGAATATGAGGAACCAATAATGCAGGGTCAGCCTGATGGCCTAGGGAACCAGCAGTATGAGTTTCCATTGAAAGGCAATGGCAATAGAACTAGATGACATAAAGGAGAAAGGCTCTTGCATGAGCTGGCCATCTTATTTTTCTATTTTTGGGTACTCAGACCTGAAATGATGACATCTGCATTCAAAGTGGTTCTTTCTCCCTCAATTCCACTGACATATATCTGTACTCTCTGGAATCATTCTCACAGGCACACTGGAGTTAAGTATCCCCCAGGTATATCTCAATCCATTCAAGTTGGCCATCAAGGTTGCCCACGATGTGTACCTATAGGATTCACTACTTTAGTCTTACCTCTTCTAATGCCCCATCTCTTAGTCAATCCCCATCATTTACCTTGCTGTCCAATTTGGGAACAGAGTATTAACTTTTTCTAATGTCTACACCTTAGTTAGTGAATCCTTGTCCTTCTTTCTACCAACTAAAACTAGTTAGCCCCTTATTCTTTCTCACCTGTATTATTGCTTTGCTTTCTTTCTGCTGTTTTTTATTTGATGTTTTCAGAAATGAGCACAGTTAGAGATTTTATTATCATAAACTGAACCCACCCATTGCCAAAAAACAGAACATTCCCAGCCTCCAAAGATCCATCTGTGCTTCCTCCAAACACTACCCCTTTCATTCTCCTTATAGGTGACCAGAGTACTGATTCAACACCACAGCTAAATTTTACCATTTTAAAAAATTCATATATAGAGAGAATCATATTATGTGATTCTGAGTGTCTACTTTCCTCAGTTCAATATCATGTTTGTGAAATTCAGACATGCTGTTGCATACTGTTTTATTCTCAATGCTATATAACACTTGAATGCATTTTATATCATCCATTTTAGACATTTGAGTTGTTTCTAGGTTGGATGCCTATACATGTCTTTTACTGATCATAAATACTCATTGGTACTGAATGTTTATATAAAATATTTCTAAAATATATATGTTCAACATTAATCAACATTGACAAACTCTTTCAAAGTATTTGTACCAAAGTGATGACACATGTATTTTTTTTCTTTTTCTTTTTTTTCTGTTTGTGTTTCTCCTTTATTTTTCTCCTATCAAGCAGGTAGCTACTTCTGGCCCTCTTGACTCCCACAGTATTTCTAACACATCAGAGAGCTGACATTTCCAACAACTTAATGAGTTTTCCTAACAGCCCTCTGGAGTCCCAGAGAAATGAAAGCAAAGTTGGCAAGTAAAGGAAGGAAAGCCTTAGAAGAAGCATGCAGGGGAAAGAATTTTCTCAGCTTCAAGGAGATATTTCCTCAGGCACAGGGGGAGAAAGAAAGTCCCAGAGAGTCAGATCCTAGCTATCTTGATTCTGGTAAGTTTGCAGTCAACAAAAACTAAGATAGTGAGGAAAGGAAATCTAGGGAGTTGAAACAATGGGGAAAAGTTTAAAAAATAAACAAACAATCAAGAAAATAACATTGTGCTTCCAGCCCTGCAGCCCTGATTGGGGTCCTAAGGAGATCTCAGCAGCTGCCAGTGTGAGCAAATGACTTGAGTAGCTTACATGGATAGATTTCTGCAAGACGATAGTCTGGTGCATATACAGCCTCAGAACTTGGGCACATAACTCTGAGTGAGGGTGTCCCAAAAATAGTTGAGGGCAATTTCCCCCCAGGATTGAAGGAATTAAGATTTTAAAATGGAATTTGTTCTCAATTTCTAAAGAGATGTGATGTATGTCAAATACTAGTCTGTTATTCCTAGGGAGTACTAATAGGATACAATCCAGCGAAAAAGATGAAAATCTGGGCTACCCTTCTTTCCTCCCTGTCTTGGCAGTGTTATGTCAGGGTCGAATTGTGGTCTGAATTACAGCTCTTGTGCTACACATAACCCAAACAACTACACATAGCAACATTCAGGAGGACTCTTGTCTCAATGCACCCTTCCTGTCATAAACAGACATTTCGTTCTTCAGTGACACAAATGCAGTAACCCTACCCTCAGTCACAGGTGGTTCTGAATCATTGTAAATGTACCTATTTCAAATTCAAGTATGTTGTCCAGAAAAAAAAAACATTTAAATGCCATTGATAATTGTTGATACATATATTACATGTTAATATTATAATATTTTTAGATATAACTTTCTTCTTTTATTGGTCAATTTGATGATGAGAATGGAACTTAGGACTTCTCATGTACTAAGAATGTGTGCCACTCCTGAGCCAGGTTCCTCCTTTTTCTTTACTAGTATCACTTCCATAAAATTTTAAATTCCATGTATGACTCATATTATTATCTTAATGGACAATGATAGTCTCAGTAAACCCCAAACTCCTGAATTTAGTACTAGAGTGCATTATGTCCTGGTATTTGCCTCTTTTGTACCCTTGTTGCTCCTCTCTTCTTCCTCCATCCTCCCCACACTTCCAAAGTGCATGTGCACATCACTCACATGGCATTGCAGATGCTCCAATCCCCTTGTGCACTGCCTCTCATACTGTTGACTTTTATAAAAGTCTTTTCTTTACCTCCAAATGTACTTGTCTCCCTTGGGTCTTAATTTCTTCATGCATCAAATTAAAGAAGAACAACAGATCACTAACAGTTCTTCTAGCTGAGTGGTTCTGTAATTCTGCCTCAAAGAAATACACACTGGCCTGGACAATCAAAATTCCATTTGTATTTTCAGTCAGTGGAAGAAAACAATGATAGAGAATGTGCACTGTTGGCCTAGTGTATGCCTGGTTCCTATGGCTTTCTATATTACATAATCTCATTGATAAGACTATGAGGCAGGTACAATTACTGCTCTCATATTCAAGGTGTAAAAAGCCAGGCTCAAAGAGGTAAGGTGATTTGGTAAGATTATCAAAACCTCATAACTCATCCCATTACCATTATACTGCATCCAAAAGTCAAATTGATTGCACTTTCTACTGAAGGAAGCTAACCACACAGTAACAGGGTAATTAAGGAAAAAGTGTCAAAATACCCAGACTATTCTGTTCTCTGTCTTTCTATTCTATGATAATGTTTTTAATTAAATTTGAAACAAGCTTGTTTTACATGTCAATCCCAGTTCCCTCACCCTTCTCTCCTCCCCTGTCCCCACCCAACCCCCATCCCCATCCCCTTTCTGCTCCCAAGAGAGGGTGAGGCCTTCCTTGGAGAGTCTTCAAAGTCTGTCATATCATTTGGGGCAGGGCCTAGGCCCTCCCCCATGTGTCTATGCTGAGAGAGTATCCCTCTATGGAATGGGCTCCCAAAGTCCATTCATATATTAAGGGTAAATACTGATCAACTACCAGAAGTCCCATAGGCTACCCAGTCCTCCTAACTAATACCCACATTCAAGGAGTCTGGGCTGGTCCTATGCTGGTTTCCCAGCTATCAGACTTGGATCCATGAGCTTCCCCTTGTTCAGGTCAGCTGCTTCTGTGGATTTCTCCAACTTGGTCTTGGCCCCTTTGCTCATCACTCCTCCCTCTCTGCAACTGGATTGCAGGAGTTCGGCTCAGTGCTTAGCTGTGCGTCTCTGTCTCTGCTTCTATCAGCTACTGGATGAAGGCTCTTGGATGGTATACAAGGTAGTCATCAATCTCATTATCAGAGAAGGGCATTTAACGTAACCTCTCCACTATTGCTTAGATTGTTAGTTGGGGTTATCCTTGTAGATCTGTGGACATTTCCCGATTTCTCTTTAAACCTATAAGGCACCCTCTATTATGGTATCTCTTTTCTTGCTCTCCTCTATTCTTCCCCTGACTCTTCCTGCTCCCTCATGTCCTCATCTCCCCTCCTCTTCTCCCCTTCTCTTTCTCCTAACTTTGTCTCCCCTCACCCCATGCTTCCAATTTGCTCAGGAGATCTTTCCCTTTCCCCTTCCCAGAGGAACCATGTAGGTCTCTCTTAGGGTCCTTCTTGTCTCCTAACTTATTTTGGTAGTGTGGAATGCAGGCTGGTGATCCTTTGCTCTATGTCTAAAATCCATACATGAGTGAGTACATACCATGTTTGTCTTTTGTGACTGGGTTACCTCACTTGGGATTGTCTCTTCTAGTTCCATCCATTTGCCTGTAAATTTCAAGATTTCATTTTTTTTCCATTGTGTAAATGTACCACATTTTCGTCATCCATTCTTCAGTTGAGGAGCATTTCTGTCCTCTGTCTTTTGATATCCACTGCCTGGTCTTTCTCTGACACTGGTAGATAGGTTTCTCTCCTAGTACCACTGCCTGACCTCCTAAATTTGCTTTCCCTTAAAAGCTAAATCATAGAGGCTTAGCCCACACTACCTGTAAAACAGCTTTGGATGCTCCCTCCACTCCTTGTTCAGCAGTCTTCAGGATCCAAAAGGTTTGGCCAGAGTGGATTCTCAATACCATTCAAGCTAGATATTTCCCAGTGTTTGAAATTTGGTTACATAACTACCAGGAAATGCATTTGTCTTGGGGCTGGAGGGATGGCTCAATAGTTGGTACTGTTCTTTCAGAACACTCAATTCCTAGCACCCACATCAAAAAGCATACAGTTGCCTGTAACCCCAGCCCCAGAGTAGTTCAATGTCTCTGGCCTCCATGGCATCAACACTCATATTCCCAAACATACATGTGTGTGTACGTGTGCGCATACACACACACACATACACACTCAAACATGAATGCATGCATGTGCACATACACACACAGACCACATCACATCACATAACATAATTAAAAGTAATAAAAATAAATATTAAAAACACATATGCATATAACAACAATAAAAAGACTATGAATTTTTAAAAAAGCAAAGAGGGGTACATGGGATTGTTTGGAGAGAAGAAAGGGAAGGGAGAAATGATATAATTATGCTATAATCTAAAAATCGAAATTAAAATTCTAAAAAGAAGTATATTGATCTAGTAACTCTACCAACTCATTGGTGTATATGGGGGATGTGAACAGGAAAATGGATGCAAATGATGATTGTCATATTAAGCAAATTGAAGTAGACTTGGTATCTTAGTTACTTTTCTATTCGTTTGATATAGCACAGTAACAGAAAACAACTTGGAGAAGAAAGGAATTATGCCATATGACATCATCCAGGGAAGTCAGGGCACAAACTCTAGGTAGGAACCTTAAGGTGTGAACTGATGCGGAGGCCGTGGGCATGTGCTTCTTACTGACTTGCCCCTCACAGCTTGCCCCTCCTTTTTTATACCACTCAGGACCACCAGCCCAGGGGTGCCACAGCCCACTGTGGTCTGGGCCCTCCCACATCAATCATCAATCAAGAACTATGGGGCAATTTGGTGAGGGTATTTTCTCAATTAAGTTTACCTCTTCGCAAAGACTCTAGTTTGTGTAAAGTTGACATAAAACTAGCCAATATACATAGAATGACAACTATTTTGTGTTTTTTCTCCTTTGTGAATCCTAGATTTTATATATATATACACACACACATATATTTCCCTCCAAATTCTCCCATATCTTCTTTCTCTTTTTAAAATTCATTGCTTCTTTTTTATTCATTGTTGTTACATGCATGTGTGTGTGTGTGTGTGCGTGCGTGCGTGCGTGCATGCATAGAATAATGTTGGAGGTTGGAGTGATTGCTGTGGTAATATATTATTTATGATTTATTAAAGCTTGCCTGAGGAGCTGGGCGTTGGTGGTACATGCCTTTAATCCTAGCACTCAGGAGGCAGAGGGAGGAGGATCTCTGTGATTTCGAGGCCAGCCTGGTCTACAGAACGAGTTTCAGGACAGCCTCCAAAACAATACAGAGAAACCCTGTCTCCAAAACCCAAAACAAACAAACAAACAAAACATGCTTTCCTAAAGATTCAGAAAACAAGTCAGACACAAGCTATAGATGTCAGGCAGTGGTGGTACAGACCTTTAATCCCAGGACTCAGGAGACAAAGGTAGATGGATATCTCTGAGTTCAAGGCCACCCAGGGCTACATGAGCTTTGATCAGTATAAAACAGAGCTCATGCCTTTAATCCTAGGACTCATGAGAGGTATTTAAGACAGGAACAGGGTCTCAGAGACACACTGAGGATAGGAAGACATTGAATTCTCCAGCATCCAAGGATAGGCAGCAGTCTGTGGCTTGGTGAGAGCTCATGGAGACAGGATCAGTCATTTAAGCCTGAGATCGAAGTAAGAGCTAGTAGCTTAGCTGCTTTGCTTCTCTGATCTTCAGCTTGAACTCCAATATTTGTCTCTGGATCTTTTATTTTTCATGCTACAGATTGCCATTCCAGACCTCAAGATTTATTATAGAGCTATAGTAATAAAAACAGCATTGGCATGGAATAAAAATAGACATGTAGGTATATGGAAGATAACACGAAATTACAGTCATCTGATATTTGACAAAGTTACCCAAAATACACACTGTAGAAAACTCTACATCTTCAAGAAATGGTACTGGGAAAACTGGATACCCACATGTTGAAAAATGAAATTATGTAAATGACATAATAGGAAGGGAGAGTAGAGAGGTATGTAATTGAGAATGATCATGTATATATGTGATTCGTGTGTGTGTGTGTGTGTGTGTGTGTGTGTGTGTGTGTGTTACTAATATTATATTCTGTTCCAGGACTCAGCTGAGGATATTACAGTACCATTAGTCACCATTCCCCTTTGGTTTCCTCTGGTCTATTGATTTCTCTGTTTTTTTTAAATTTTTTTATTTTTTTATTGTTTATTTATTCTTGGAAATTTCATGTATGATTACAATGAAACATGATCATATTCATTTCCTTATTCCCTACCCCAACTTTCCCCAATTTCTCCCAACTTAGACCCGTTCCAACTGCAGGTCCTTTTATTTATTAACCTATCTATTTTTATTTTTGATAATCCACTATGTCCAGTTAGAGCTTACCATATGTGCACGAGTGTCCACTGGACTCTGAGAAATCTACTAGTGGCCATACATTCAAAACAGAATGACCCCTCCCCCCAAAGCGCACACACACACACACACACACACACACACACACACACATGCACACACACACACACATGCCAGCAGCTGTCAACTGCCAGTAGTTACTCAGGAGGAAATGAAATCCAGGAAGCCCCTCCCAATCTGTGATGGAAATGTGGCTGTTTGATGGTGTGCAGGTCATGTGCAGGTAGCCACAGCTGTCCTGAGCATATGAGTGTTTCTAGCCACATCAAGTCGTCCTGAAGCTTGCATTTTACAGCTCTCCTCACTATCTTCCAGTTCCAGTTTGAAAATACTGGTCAATTACTTTTTTAGAGCCCATCAGTTTGGGTTTATCTGATATTTTCCTTCATGGGATTGGTTTTGGAGAAGAATATCACAGAAGCAAATGCACACCTCATTGGATGGCTTCAAAGGAGACATGCCACATACATGACTACAGACACTGTGTGACTTTATATTCCCATCAGTTTTCTACATCATCCTTAATTATAGCCATCCTAGCAGGTGTCATTAATGATATTAACTTTCATTGCCCAAGTTTGTTTCTCTACCATAAAATTATTGTTTATACTTCCACCCAGATATTGGTTTGAAACAATCCACAGGAAGTGACACAGCCCTTCCTGCTGGAGTAAGGGAATGTGTACACATATTTTGATTCATTTTGTAAAGAAGATTTATATATTCTCATTTATTTGTTTAATCACTTATACAGCAGACTGTATGTCACTGTGTTGTTAATTCCCTCTTAAAACCCATAACCTTCCTGCACCTTCAGAAGTTTGTTGCCAGGAAATATAGAATTCCTTATAATGGGTTTGTTTAAAATATGAACTCCCCGTGCCAGGGAGATGGTTTAGCAGGTAAAATAACTTGCAGCACAATTCTAAAGACTTGAGTTTGAATCTCCAGAGCCCATACAAAGTCATACTGTCCTCTGATCTCTACCCACACGCTTACCTTCACACCCAAAATGTGTACACATGTATACAAAAGTAAATACATACATACGTCTCTTGAAATATGGGCTATCCGAATTAAATTCTGACACCCCAAAGAGTTAATCTGCTCATTCTTGGAGCTGGTTAACTTCATCCACAATTCATTCCCTCTGTACTTTTCTGCACATGGACTTCCATTTCTGAATTCCATCCTTATGAGAGGTGATGAGCTTCCAACTTAACTGTCTGGGAGATGGACAGAAGAGGTAGAATTAATCTTATTTCATAAGCCCAGAAAGAACCAATATAGAGGGACCTTCAGGCAGTCTGTGTATTCCCTCTCCTGAGGTAGGAAGGCTATGACACACTATCATTCGTAGGAATTAACTCTGCACATATAAGGGATATTGGTAGTGCATTGAGCCCAGAGAGCAAACTCTACAACCAGACTCTGAAGTTTGAACAGCAATCCACCACTTCCTAGTTGTGTTGCCCCAGGATGCTGACATGTCCTGTCGGTATCTCAGGTTCCACATTAGAAGTCCCCGTAAATGGGACAGAATTTATTAACCCATAAAACCGTTGAGAGTACTAAAAATCTGTTAACAAGTGTAAAGGGGTGGGTGGTAACTGTTGTGCTTGTGAATACAAAGAAAGACACAGATTTTCGAGTTAGGTTAGGGCCTAGTGGCTGATGATTCCCATATAGTCAATAGGCATTGGGCTTCCGGTATAGTTGCGCCATGTACCTGATCCCAGCTAGTTCCTTGGACAATCCAGTAACTTATGTACCACTGGACAAGACAAGAAAAAAGAGGAGGGTGGGAAATGAATTGGAATGACTGAGATAAAATCTCAGGCTTTGACTTTCTTACTACCAGTTCCCTTTGTATTTCAGTCTGCCAGAGAGCTGAAGAAAGAACAAATCCTCAGGATCAGGGTCATCAAAAAAGAATCCCTTTCTAAGAGTGCAAATGTACAGCTTGAAGGGACAAGAAGCTAGCCAGGAAGGACTTTCTGGTTGGCCCCTGGGCCATTGCTATGCTCCTTGTTCTAAAACATTCAAGGCTCCTCTGAAGTTGAAATGCACTTTCCCTCCTTTATACAGAACCCAGGAACCTAAGCTATGTTCTCCTTTTGGCTACCTGAGTCCTCTTGACAGGAAAGAACTAGATCTTCGTTAATTACTAACTTCAGCCACCTTGTCCCTCCCACTCTTGCAGGCAGCTACATAACCACAAACAATAAGAACTTTGATTTCTCAGGAGTAAAACTGTCTTATCCTGTGCCAGACTTGTCTAATCAAAAGTCTCATTATTCCAAAGAAGAAGAGATATTACTTTAAGAAAGGATGAAGAATCCCTTTCCCACATTGCCTACAGTTCTGTGTGCTTCTCTCAGAGGGAAAAAGGGATTCACCTGGGAAACCTATAGAAATTCTCTCCACCAAAGTTGAGAAATTAGCTCAGATGGAAAGTAGAAAAATCTAAAGCTATTTATACCTCCAGCTCCTGAACTCCCCCTCCTCACAAATGAGACCTTTCCAAGACAATAGCAATGGACTTGCTTCTTGGGACTATTGGATAGACAAATTTCAGTGCACTCTTCCCCATCCACTCTCTCACCCTAATTCAAGTGGAATTGAATCCATGTATTAAGGTTATTTTGCAGGAGGCTAGCTGGTGAGTAAAGGCACATGAATAAAATCCTGACAACCTAAGTTCCAGCCACGGGATCCACAAGGTGGGAGAGAATTGACTCCCAAAACTTGTTCTCTGACCTCCATACATGTGCTGTGTCACACATGCTTCCACATATACACACAAGTGAATGAAAAGAAAAGGATTATATTGCAAAGTTAGTGGTAGTAGTTGCTTGGATGACCAATTTTTTACATAGTTAACCTGAACACAGTCATACCAAACTTTAAAAAAGCTCCATTATTATATTGCTTGCAACAAATAATCATACATGTGGTAATTATTATCTTAACATAAAAGAGATGTTTATTACTAGAGAGAGGTGGTTTTATTTAAAATCTGGCCCCTGGTAGGTCAACCATACTCCAATGGCTAGTCCCACATCTGGGAGTAGATAGACAGCAGAAATTGAACTTGGTGAGTTATGTTTTAAACACACACACACACACACACACACACACACACACACACACACACACACACACACGCAAGGCCTGGTGGTGGTGGCACACGTCTTTAATCCCAGCACTCAGGAGGCAGAGGCAGGTGGACCTCTGAGTTTGAGGCCAGCCTGGTCTACAGAGTGGGTTCCAAGACAGCCTCCAACACAATACAGAGAAACTCTGTCTCAACACACACACACACAAATAAATATCACAAAAATTAGAAGATAGAGAGTTAGGGTGGATTTTAGAGGAATTAGGGGGAGGAGTATGGGGTAAATATGAACAAAATACATTGTATGAATTTCCAAAGAGTTAATATAACTATTACAAATAAAAATGCTATTTTCATTTTTCTATATAGTAGTATTTAAATAAAACCATAGTTTCCATTATTCCAGTCTTGTTTATATAGCCATTCCTGGTATTACTGGCTCTTCCAGACTTTCTCCCACTGCTTCCTTGATGTGCAGTGAGCCATAGATGCAGGATCTGTGATGAGGGTGTGTCTGTTGCAGCTGGGCTTCACAGTCTGTTGATCTCTGCATTGTGTCCAGCTGTGGTTTTCTGTGATGGTCTCCATTTGCTGAAGAGAGATGCTTCTTTGATGAGGGGTGGGAGCTACAATTATCTGTGGGTATAAGAACAGGATTTAGAATGTAGTAAGCATTTTTCTTTCCTTTTGATGAAGCTACCCGTTTAAATATTTTAAATATCCTTGCTGTATATTTAAATTTTTCAAACTATATTATTCTGTGACTTTTTAAACCCATTTGTTTGGAATTTTTAATTTTTTAAATAAAATATTTTATTTATTCTTTGAGAATTATATAGGGTATATAATAGGTATGTGATATAGTTTGACCATATCCACCCCTTCCCCCATCCAACTCCTTCCAGATGCCCCCCAGGTCCTGCTCCCATCTTCATGTACTCTTTAAAATGTATTTCCTTTTTTCTATAACCCACTGCATCTAGTTCATGGTGCCCACATGTACATGGGTGTGTGCCATCCACTAGAGCATGACTAACTTATAAGGATCCACAACCCTAAAGAAAATTGACCCTTTCCCCCCTCTAGTAGCCATCAACTGACAGTAAGTCCTCAGCTAAGGGCCAGGGCTCATGTGTTCTTTCTGGATCCATACTGGAATGCTGTCTGGCTTGATCTTGTGTAGGCAGCTACAGTTGATATGACTTCGAGTCCAATGGTCCTGTCATGTCCAGAAACTACTGTTTCACCCTGATCCTTCCCAATTTCTGACTTTTACAACCTCTCTTTCTCCCTTCTACAATGTTCCCTGAGCTTTGGGGCAGAGGTATGCTACAGGTATCTAACTTAGATGCCTATTCTCTGCACTTTGACTGTTTCCCAGTGTCTGTATTACCTGTCATTTGCTGCATTAAAATGGCTTCTCTGATGAGGTGAAAAATGCACTAGTCTGTGGTTATAAGGATAAGCATCTAGAAGACAGTTTGATACTGTCTCTTTAGCATACTGATAGCAGTAAGTTCTACCTTCAGTTATATAATGTTCCCGCCCGCCCCCCCCCCCAGATTTTGGTCAGATTTGTATCACCAAGCGTGAGTATATAGTACTACTCTATGAGGTGAGCCTTAAATCAAATCAGAAAATGATTGCCTACCCCCATAACATTTATGACACTATTGCACCCATGCACATATCTTGCCAGACCAGTTATTATTGTAGCTAACAAAGTTCACTGCTGGATAAAACTGTTGATGTCTTTTCTTCCCCAACCATCTGCATAGCACCTTCCACTATTATGAAAGCTTCTCAACAACAAAAATGTTGAATTATCAGGACTTACTAGCAACAGCAGATTTTTTAATTTTTAAGGATGTCCAGCCACTTTGCGTTTACTGATTTGTTTTGATAGAGCAGATGTTTTCAATCAGGCCTATTATATCTATACATTTATCATATTTATTATCAATATCTTTAAGTGATTTTTAAAGATTACAAAGAAAATTGGATATTACCACAAGTTAACTCTCCTTTAAAAAAAGAAAGAAAAATAATGCTATAGAAGAGGAGATTTGAACATTTAAATCTGACATTGAATTCCAAACACATTAGTCTCTGTGGGAATTTAGAAAGTCCTGTCTGATGCTGCTGGAGTTTACTGGTTGACTTTTAGTTCTTAAACAGTCTTATTTCCCAAATAGTGAGTCATGTTTTGCCAAATGATGTTTTGTTGTGACTTGTTTATAATATGGTACAGTACAGAAATAGTCAGGAACACTCTTTCCAGATACACATGGCCTCTTTGAAGGTCTTCCATTTTAGGAACAGCTGATAAATTTCTCTTTTTCTATAATCCTTTATACTCATTTCATTCTCAATTCTCGCCAAGAGAAAGACATACTTCTCCTTATTTAAAGCCCATTAAAATTGTGCCTTAATGATTGCATAATATAGTCAGGTTTTTCTTTACTGGTGACATTGATAGACATTTTAAAATCTTATGGACTTCTGCATGGTTTCTAAAAGCTGAGAAAATGATCCCAAACTTTCATTTTGAAATCTCTGATTTTACAGGTAAAGCAAACACATTTGTTTTATCAGAGTTGTACATCAAGTGTGTGTGTGTGTGTGTGTGTGTGTGTGTGTGTACACACATGTAGCATTTAACAGATTCGATTGCATCTTCTCAAAATGAGTAAATAGTGCATATTCCCAACAATAAAGAAGTGTATAGAATGACTATAACCACCCAGAATTTTTTTGTACTGTCTGTTGAGTACACAGACAAGGGGAGCCTACTTTGCATTATTTCATGTTTTCTGCAGTTGTATTAATATCTTTGTAGAAAAAATTTAATAGGTAATATGAAACTCTGTTTCCTAAAGATCAAAGTACCTAATAGCTAGACATAACATTTTTCTTGCTGCAATGTACTACATCCATTGATAAAATGTGGGAGAATGATTGCTGGTTAGATCTGACAGAATCTGCTGTATAGTGTAAGGGACAAATATAAATGTTGTCAAGATTTCCCCCTACAGGACACTTTAGTGATAACCTCTAACTCAGAAAAAAAGCAGTTTTAGGTTTTAATCCATTTCTAGAAACATCAAGGGAACCGCCCAGTTGATGTTGGTTTATGTGGTATGCTCAAGCTAATTCAGCGGCCACCAGTTTAAGTTAAGCTTTGTCATCTTAGGAAGGGGAGAATTAGGTTTATGTTGAATGTCTGCAGATCTCACCCTGGTTTTGGGAGGTTCAGAGTCCTCACATGCTTTCACATAGCCTTCTCTATCATGTCTAATACCCAATATTTTGTCCCTATATTGGGTAGTATATTCTGTTTGTGTTATTTGTTTCTCTAATCTACTTATAAATTTTCTCTGTCATCAAGATAACGCCATTGTTTATAATTTTTCAGTAATTTTTATTATAGTCTTCATTTTATTACCTGAATGTTTACAGAGCATGGTACTATGATCTAAATTGTGTCCTCTCACTATTCATATGTTAATACTTTGAGTCTTAGTATTTCAGAATGTGACTATATTTGGCTGTAATGAAGTAATTAGATTGAAGTCATCCAGATGTTTCCTAACCCAGTTCATTCAATTATTTTTAGAAGAAAAAAATTTGGGCATATAAAGAGTTACGACAGGTGCAGGATCACAAAGGGAAAATTATGGGAGGCCATAGCAAGAAGGGAACTGTTTACAAGCCAAGAAATAAAGGCCTCAGGAGAAACCAAACCTGCCAATTCCTTGATCTTGGACTTTCATCCTCCAGAATTGTGAGGAAAGAAATTTCTGGGCTTTTGGAACTTTTTGTTTGTTTGTCACGCAGTCTGTGACATTGCTATGACAGCCCTTGCAAACTAATGTACAAGTTTACAATATTCATGATATTCAAGTTTAAGTTAGCACTGACCCAATCCAAATCATAATTGATCCGTATGTGTGGTGGTTTGCATAGTCACAGCATTTGAACACTTGATTCCTAGCTCATGGCACTAGTTAAGATGATTTTTGTGATTCAGCCTTGCTGGGGGAAGTACATCACTGGAGGCAGGCTTTGAGATTAAAAGCCTCAAGCCACTTCTGGTTCGTTTCCTTTGATTTTTACTCATGGTTGAAATGTGAGCTCTCAGTTTTCTGCTCCTGCTTCCATTCCTCACTTGCTGCCATGCCACCATGGTAGACTCTAACCCTCAGGGACTGTAAGCCCAAATAAACTCATCCTTCTGTAAGTTTCGTTGGTCATGATGTTTTAATATAGCAACCAGAAGGTAACTAATACAATATGCAAAGTCAAAAACAGACCGCTAATGGTCACAATTTGTAAACCAGAAACTATGGTTGTCAAGATCATCAGTCAGGAGGAAAACAAACAGGCAAAGAAATAAACAAGGTGTATAATCCACATCACATCTGTTTTTCACACAAAGAGCTATGTAATTTCCAATCTCTGTTTAGGGTTTGGTTTCCTCTTCTTCAATCTTCTGTACCCATCACAGAAAACTGACACAGATTTCCTAGAAGTTAAGACTTTTTATGCTTGTAATAGACCAAGGCAAACCAAGGCATTTGGCAATCCAAGAGGCAGTTGTATTATGTTTACTTTATAATGACTGTTAGTTGATCTTATTTTCTATGTATTCTTATCTATGTATATTAGATTTTAAAATACATTTATTACAGAAAAAAATGTGTCTTCTACTTACCCCCTCTATAATTCAAGATAAAATTATTCTAAGCTACAAAATAAATTATAAAAAATAAATCTATACAATCTTAGATATTCTGACATTTTACATATAAAGTTTATTTACCTTTTTAGAATAATGGGGAAGGGTTGGAGGTAGGCTAACTAATATTAAGGATGTTTGGAAGGCCATATGGAAACCTAATATTATTATAATGTTCCTAAAAATATTAAAGTATTTATATGGCTGCCTGTCCAAGATTTGCATAAAACTGAGCCAGTCAACATTCCAGCAGAGATGAGAATTGGGCTCATGAGGCCCCACCCCTAGCTGAAGAGTTATTGACAGTTGACAGTTACTAGTGGAGGAAGAGTCACTTTTATTCAGGGATCTGGCCCCTGTTAGGATGCCTATGCTTCAGTGAATGACCCTACATCCATGAGCATATGGGCAGCACTAATTTGACTCAGTTGATTAAAAACAGAGGACACATAGTTGGAAAAGGGCTTGTAGGGAGTGACTAGGAAGAGTTCAAAGAGGAATGAGGGTTGAATGTAATTAAACACATTGTATACATTTATTAAATTCTCAAAGAATAAATTAATAAGTTTAAATTATTTTGGTTTTCATGGTGCCCCCATTTTTTTGTTTGTTTGTTTTTGTCTTTTGAGGCAGGGTTTCTCTGTGTTGCTTTGGAGCCAGTCCTGGAACTAGCTCTGTAGACCAGGCTAGCATTGAACTCACAGAGATCTACCTGTCTCTGCCTCCTAAGCGCTGGGATTAAAGGCATGTGCCACCAACATCCGGCTGCCCCCATCTTTCTAATGCCTTAAACATTTATACAGGTAATCCAATATTGTCTAGGTGAATGACATCCCATTACCAGACATTACATAACCTGCTTTCTTTTAACCTCAACTCCATATGTTCTTGTAACATGAGTTCTAATAGATCTTAATAATAAAAATTTGGAGTCAGATATTAGGGAGCGAAAGCTGAAAGACCAGAGAAGCAGAGAAGTCAGCCACTAAAGCTCTTACCTCTACAAAATCCTCAGACTGAAAAGAGAGAAAATTCCTGTCTCTTCCCACCTATATTCTTCTCTCTACCCAGCCATCAGACCTCTATGGTTAGCTAGTGGTTAGCTCCGCCCTCTGATCTTCAGGTAAGCTTTATTTGTTAGAGCATAAACAAGATATCGCCACATGTTCTATTACTTTATATGGTTCTTGTAGATAGAATTATCAGAGTTGTCAAAGTTTAATGTACTTGTAAAATAGAGTAAGGTAGACTTTATTCAGAACAATCCCTATAGATATAGGACAACCAACTGAGAGTTTACACTGAGAGAAATTCAATGGTGTTCAATTCTGAATACAGCATGAACATGTGGGACTATACTTCTCAGGAATAATGTAGGATAAAAGCATAGAAAAATTACTAAGATGGGCTGGTGAAGCTTGTGGGTAATGGTGACTACTGCCAAACCTGATGACTTGAATTTGATTCCTAGACCCACAAGGCAGAGGAGAACTGACTCCCACAAGTTGTCCTATGGCCTCCATACTGGCAGGTGTGGACACATACATATATGCACATGTATGCACGTACACACACACACACACACACACACACACACACACACACAAATAGGAGAAATAGAATACTAACAGACATTAGAGGTAAGAAGAGATTCTGGGTAATTGTCAATGACAGAACATATGGGAATGGTGGAGGATGGTAAACACCATCAGATATTGAAAGGAATCAGATGGTGAGAATGGTGATTTCCTGCTGAGTTAGCAGTATACTTTCCCCAAACTGACTTTTATAATAAAATATTATAAGTGGGTCTACCAAAAGATTCAGAGCCTAAATGAAGCTTGTCTAGTCAATTAATTATTTTGAGGGGCAGGGGTCGCTCGTGGTAGCCGAGAACTCTCTGTGCAGCCCAGGATAACCTCAAACTTGCAGGCCATTTCCCTGTTCCAGCCTCCTGGGTGCTAGGATTGCAGATGTGAACCATTATGCCTGGCTTAAGCAATGAACCTGTCATTTCCTTCCCACTGCACTTTGTAATTCCAATTACTGATTACAATAAATTAGAATTCAATGCATACTATGTGTATGCCATCACTGAACTAAACTTGTAAGAAGAATTATGCCTTGTACATTTCTGCATCATCAGCACTTTGTGGCTGTCGTTGGGTAAATGTTTGCTAAATGAATAATGAGCTTTTATTGGGACTATCTATCAAAATTCCCCATTTCTCATAGCCTATTTCTTGCAACTGCATTTAAAGCCTGGATATGTTGGCTGAATCCTGGGCTTGGCTCTGTCTAGCTCATATATTTGTTTTCTGAGCATAGCCGTCATCCTGCAATACACAGCTGGTACAAGATTCATTTCTTTAGGCTATATTTATTGACTGTCCACTGCATGTCCTGACCTGTGCTTGGAGTACCAAGAAGCAAAAGCTAAATTGAAAGTATAATCAAATGCTGGATCTCTGGCAGGGAAAAATTGGTCTGTGTGACTCATTTACTGAGGTTTCTGCATTGATGGTTTCTGGAAATTACTGTTTGGTATCATCTTTCTAGTAGAACAGAGCTGAAATTTGTGATTCTGATCAATGCTTGGAAATGTTCAAATTTCTGAGGCATCATACTGACTCCTCTGACCTCCATAATTCTCTTTGCTGGTAACAATAATGGATGTGCCTCAATCAAGAAGCCTATTATTGGGGATGGAGTTGAAGGAAATGTCAGCAAGAGAATAATGACATTACACTGTATAAAAACTATTCATAGGCTACCAGACTAGATTAGGACTTGTCTAGACAGATCAGAAAAAAAGCAGTCTTAGTTTTGGTGGTGGGGGTAGAAGCAAGTATGAACACCTAGAAATAAACATACATTCAAGCTTATGTTTTATTTTTGCCACATAATATGAGTCTCATTACTCTGAGTACAGCATCAAAGGCTTGGAGACTCCTCTATTATCAGAGTTGACTTCAAGAATGGAATCATCTCCAGCTAATTTCAGTATAAAAGGATTTGTGGTCTTTAAATGGTTTCTGGAGCCATCAGTAGGAATAGAGAAAGGGGGTCTCAGTATTGCCTTTAGGAATGCTCCCAAATCCACACTATAGAAAGAGGCCACCAAACAGTTGCCACTTCTGCCAAACACAACAGCTGCCAACCTAGAAGCCTATTCGCAGACTGCACCATTCCCAATATGACCTGCTTACTGAACAGACTTAAGACCTGCTTCTAGCCCAGTTACTTCACATCCAAAATCAAACCCAAGCTATTTCTGGTTCCAGCTTAAGTCACACTTAGAACCCAAGCTGCCAAAACACTGAAAATAGAGGTTTGAACCCCTTCCCCTCTAAAATATAGAGGTTAAAATTAATATTGAATGAGCCATTCCAGAGGATCAGTCACAGGCTCTGATCATTAACATTAGTAAAAGTTTGTTTTCAAGATGCTTACAATTAGCCAGGTGTAGTAAGTAGTACATGCCCATAATGCCAACGGTGAGGAGGCTGAGGAAAGAGGATCACAAATTTGTGGACAGTGTGGGCTACATAAGGATAACTTTCCTGGGGAACAAAACTGTTTCCAACTGGAAAGAACAGAAAGCTCAAACTGGTTTAAATGAAATAGAAACTTTAATGGCTCACGTAAGTAACAAGAATAGAAGCAAGGCTGGCTTGAGACAGGGCATCAAGCATGGTCCCCTTGATACTGGTTTCATTCACAGGCAGGCTATCTCCTAGTGATTCTAAAATAGTAATCAACAGCTTCCAAGTATGTTTCCTTCCTCGGGGGAAGAAGAGATAATTGTGTCCTACTTGGAGTTCCAACAAATGTTTTGAGATCACATCACTTTACCCACACTGTCCTAACTAAATCTCTGCAACCAAAGAGCAATGAGGTACTCATTAATTTAGACCTGGGATAACATAACATTACCAAACCTATTCTTGTGCTCACAGGACATAGTTGAGGGAAGGAAGTACAGACTCTTTATTTTAAAAGGTTTTTCACATGTGATGTATAACTATATTCTCATATATTATACCACTTCTGCTAAGTGGGCCTTCAGAATATCTCCAGTTTATATACCACCAGCAACACACAACAATATCTGCTTCCTTTTACCCTTAGTAAGCCTCTATATTAGCAGACTCCTTGAAACTTTAATGGAGAACATTATTATTTCGTTTGGCTCTTGCTAATAAGCTTTGACATTGAATTGTTCATATTCTTTTTGATCATTTCTTATTTTCTGCTTGTTAAATTTCCTATGCATATCATTTATTCATTTTCCATTGGATGTTATAGATTTGAATGACTTTTTTTTCTGTAGCACTGGAGATCATTTCATTTAGGGACCACTAGGCAAGCATTGTACCATTTAACTATATCACCAGCCCTCTTTTCACTGTTCTGTTTGCTTGCTTTATTTTTTTTAAACAAAAAAAAAAATCTCATTTATCCCACGCTGGCTTCAAAGTGGCTTCGTAGCTGGTAATTGTATGCTCCTCAAGGTAGTCATCTTCTCTCCCCTGAGGACTACCAACTGCTAGATTCCACCCACAGAACACTCTAACAAAAATAACAGCTGGACTCAGTCCTCCAGACACAGACAATCATGCGCTGGACTTGAAAAGCCACCAATCCCTGAGCTTGAAATCCCACCAATCCCTGGGCTCACCCAAAGCTCAGGACTTGAAACCCACCAATCCCCACCCTGGAAAGCTCCACTCCCCCCCCCCACAAGAAAAGCTATATAAGCTCCATCTGCTGCTCAGTTCCCTTCTGCTTCTTGCCCAAACAGAGGCAGCCACCCTCCTGCGTTTTTCTCTCCCAATGAATCTCTTTTGTGAAATGTGTTGTGCAGTGTGACTTTGTGGTATTCCTTGGCTTTCAACTGCTGGGATACTTTTCCCTTCAGAGCCATAACACTCACACATAGTTACATATTATTTATTATTTATTAAAGCTTGCCTAAGGATTCAGAAAGCAAAGCCAAACACAAGCTAAAGAGATCAGGTAGTGGTGGCACACACCTTTAATCTCAGTATCCAGAACCTAGGAGGTGATGCACACGTTTACTCGTAAGATTCAGAATTAAGTGGTAGATAGACCTGTGTGAGTCCAAGGCCACCCAGATCTTCACAAGATGGGATCAGTCTGAAAGAATTATAGGTCACACTTTTAATCCCATCACTAGAGGAGTATAAAAGACAGGATCAGGGAGTCAGTATCAGGCATTTATTCTCCAGCTACACTAAGGACAGGCTACAGCCTGAAGCTTGGTGAGAGCTCATGGTGACAGGATCAGCCCATTGAGCCTGGGGTAGAGGTAAGAAACTAGTGGCCAGCTGCTTTGCTTTCCTGATATTCAGCTTGAAGATTGAACCCCAATATTAGTAACACATCTTTGTATCCTTGAACAAATATTACACAGCATAAATGAATATAACAAATATTCAACTAATAGTCTACAATAGATGATCCATTTTATAAGAGCACTAATCTGTATCATAAGATTTCAAGTCTTGTAGAGCACTAATCTGTATCATAAGATTTCAAGTCTTGTAGAGCACTAATCTGTATCATAAGATTTCAAGTCTTGTAGTTTAATCTTCTCCCAAATGACCCACCTTCTACTGTCATATAAGGATTAATATTTTCATCCCAAAAATCTGGTAGGAGGCTACACACATCCAATCTATTGACCTGAGTCACTGCTCAGGGTCTCATTTGGGTGAAATCAAAGTATTGGCTAGGGCTATGATCTCATCTGAGGCTCAAGGTTTCTTCTGATCTCACTAGACATCAAAATATGATGTCCTAATTACTTCTCTCCAAGAACCACATTGAGCTCTTAAGAGTCCATCCTAAACAAGCCCTTCTACTATATGGCTCCCTATGTGTTGTGGCTCTCACAACATGATATCTTATTTCTCACAAGGCCCATGGACTTTCAATGACTACTCTAGTTAGGTCATGTTCACCAAGGGTATTCCCCTTTTGATTAACTCAGTCATCTATGATTAGCCAGTTTACAGTGACAAAATTCTTTCATTTTTGCAACAGAGTAACCTAACTATGACAACGCTAGTCCCTTGTCTTCATGGGTTCTTGCACACAGGGGAGGGAGACATATTAGGGGTAGGGATATTGAAACTATCTTAGATTTCTGAAGCACTACAATAGCTTGTATCTGTTATTGATTTCAAATTCATACAATTGTTGAAGAAAAGTAGACAATATTTTCCATCAGCCTGTTTGTTTTTAATATTTAGTGTCTTTTTCACTTTTCATTCTTCTGTTCTTCTATTACTCTCTCCTTTCTTGCAAAACCTATAATCCACAGTTATCCATTTTGATATTTTTATGTGGTGGGGGAATGTAACCCATAGCCTCAAACATCCGAAGTAATTGCACTGTCACTGAGATATACTTCTAAACCTGTTTGGGAAGGTTTCCCATTGTAGTTTTTGCTCACTGTGGGGGTAAGTAGAAATAGACATTTTAAGTCAAGTTAATGCCAACTTATTTCTAGTGAAGCACAGAGATTTTGCTTCAACATGGTAGCATTACCTCACTATTGGAGATTTGAGTTACATGTATGAAGGCAACACTGCTAGATACTGGTTTTGTTTTTCAATTTCTGCCTATCTGGTGATGTCTTTATTTCTCTTTCATTTTTGGAGGATTTTTTTCTGGATATAGAGTTCCAGATTGATATGTTTCTTTTTACTTTTGATGCTTTGAATATGTCATCCCATTTGATGCTTTGAATATGTCATCCCATTGTCATCCTTTGGTATTTCTGGTGTCTATGAGTTATTTCTCACTTGCCACTTTCCAGATTCACTCTGAGTCATTATCTTTTGACAATTTGATTGTGATGTGTTAAAATATAGATGTATTTTGTATTTATTTAGAGTTCATTAAACATCTTAGACATGTGGTGTTTTCTCATCAATTTTGGCAAGCTTGGAGCTTTTGAAATTTTTATGCTATCATTACTCTTTTCACAAAACTCTCATTATGTATGTGTTATTATATTTAATGGTGTCCTGCGTTTTCTTGAAACTTTACTCATGTTTCTTTAAATCCTTTACACTCCTACTTTCAGACTGAATATTTTACATGGACATCTATTCAAGTTTATGAACTACTGCCAACTCATATTTACTATTGAACCCCTTTAGTCAACTTCATTTCAAGCATACTCTTTTCAAATCCAACTGTTTCTTTTTAAAATAATTTATTTACTAATATATTCACTTTTTATGAGACAGGGTCCCAATGTAGTCAAGGATGGTCTTTAAATCACTATATAACCCAAGTCCAAACCCCAAATAAGGATATCACAAACATGTGCTACCATACCCAGCTTTGTTGATGCTTTTTTTTTGGTAAGACATTGTCATTGATATTTCTGTTTGATGAGACATTCTTATCATACATTCTGCTTATTCTTTCTTTCACTTTATTTGTTAATACTGTATCATTGGTTATCAACTTGACACACTTGGGAAGTAGGACCTTCAACTAAGGAAATGCCTTCATAAAGTTGGTTTAAGAACATGTTTGTGGGACATTTTTTGGTGGCAGATTGATGTAGGAGAACCCATTTCACTGTGGGTGGTGCCCACTCTGAACAGTTGGTCCTTGGTTGCATAAGAAAGATGGTTGAACTTGAGGGCTGGAGTAAGCCATTAATATGCATTCCTCCATGGTCTCTGCTTCAGTTCCTGCCTCCATGTTCCTGCTTTAGTTCCTGCCCTGATTTCCCTGGATGATGGACCATGATGTGGAAGTGTAAATCAAATAAATCCTTTCCTCCCCCAAGTTACTTTTGGTCCTGGTATTTATCACTCCAACAGAATCAAACTAAAATGTAGTATATTCATTATACAAAATGTGGAGTTTCATTATATCACCTTCATATATGTACACCATGTACTTGGTTCATACTCACCCCTTTATTATCCTTTTATCATTTTATCCTAGTCTCCTCTTGTTGAACACCTTTCTCTTCCCAAGTAGTTTCCCATCTACTTTCATGTTTATTATGCTGGTGTTGTGAGACAGTTTTTAGCTATGCCCTGTAGGCTGGTCTGATATTCACCACATATCCCAGGCTGGACTTGGCTTCAGTCACCCTTTTGAGTGCTAAGATTAGACATTACACCCAGGTTGTTCTTGTTGCTGGAGGTCTCGGCTGGTCTTCAGCATACGTGGTAATACAGAAGAAGTAGGCTATAGTTCCAGGGAAGGAATGGATGTGCTAGCAAGAGGAAGGCAAACAGGAAAAGAACAAAAGCTTTCTTCTTCCATGTCCTTATATAGAAGTGGTTCTCATCCCATGGGTCAGGACTCCTTTGGGTGGGTCAAATGATCCTTTCACCGGGGTAGCATATCAGATATCCTATATATTAGATATATACAATATGATTTATAGCAGTAGCAAAATTATGGTTATGAAGTAGCAACAAAAATAATTGTATGGTTGGGAGTTACGACAACTTGAGAAACTGTATTAAAGGATAACGGCATTAGGAAGGTTGGGAACTACTGCTCCAGAGTCTCTCCTGCACTCCAGATATAATCTTTTTTTATTTCCATTGTGGAGAAGCAATCCAATTTCCCTTTGGTAATCTGAATCTATCACCCCTCCTAGCACAGTTATCCCTTTCTTAGCCTGTTGGTTTAAGGGCATTAGAAGCCCAAAGTGGCAACAGGCAAGTCTGAGATTACAGTTCAATGGAATGTTTGATGTGGCTCCTGGCAGGAACCAAAATTTCTAGGCCAGAAGAATTTAAAGTTGCAGGAACATGAAGCTTTTTTTTTTTTTTTTTTTTTTTTTTTACTAGTTATAGTGGATGAAACTATTTCATTCTCCTTCCCTTCATTTCTGGACATGTGGACCTTGTCTATGCAAGAAACCATACCATCTATTGGACACTGATTCAAAACATACTTATACTGACCTAGCCTACCAGGCTGCTGTCACCTAATTGGCATTGTAACTGTATCTTCAAAAGGTCAAGGTCATTCCATCTTTCTAGTAAACCGGGTGCTTCAGCATCGTGGGGAACTTGGGAAATTCGTACATTCAATGATTGTGTGACTACTGTCATACTTTCTCTGCCTGTGAAATGAGTTCATTGGTTAGAAGTAATACTGTGTGGAATAACAAAGGTGGGTCAGGCATCTTGTAAGTCTACAGATGGTGGCTTTAGCAGAAGAATTATGTGTAGGAAAGGCAACTCTATAATCAGAATAAGGATCTACTCCAGTAAGTGGTACAATGTAGTCAACCTTTGACAAGGTTGCTGGCTGGTCACCCTAGAAAATGGTGCCATATCTGGGGCTCAGTGTTAGTCTCTGCTGTTGGCAGATCTGGCATTCAGCAGCAGCTTTAGCCAGGTTAGCCATGGGGAGTGGACAAACATATTGTTGAGCCCATACATAACCCCCCTCTCTGACACCCTGGCTATTTTGTTCATAGGTCCACTGGGCAATGACAAAGATGGCTTGGGAAAGAGGCTGACTGTCCACAGAATTGTGATGGGAACAGCCCGGAATAATATTTGAGAACTTATAAGGGGCTGAAATTTATCTAATATCTCAAATCTTTAACCTAGGCACTTCCCCTTATTCTGATGGCTGCTATTCTATTCTAACTTATGAGTTAATTCATCTGGATAACAGCAATATTACTGAGCTTCTGAGACTACATTGGTGGGCATGTACCAATGGTTTGACTAAATGTGTCTCTTTGATTCTTTCCAAACTTAGTAGACAGGTTGATCAGGACCTGAAAGTATTAAAAGTTTCCATTTTTGAATTAAAACAAGTTAGATTCTCTGGCAGAAATGGTCCTACAAAATTGGAGAGACTTTTTTTAATTTTAATTTTATTTATTTTTTTGTGACTTTCATAGCATGCATCTCCAGCCCATTCATTTCCCATCTCTTCATATCTGCCCTCTGCCCTTGAAAACTCTCCACCTCCACAAAATAAAACAAAATTTAATAGAAAAAGAAGAAAAACCTCAGTAAAACAAAACAAAATAAAATGAATGGTAACAAAAATTAGAGAACCTTAGACTTAGTTCTCATGAGATAAAGGAAACTAACATCTGCCTTGGAAGAAATCTGTTGCTTCTATGTGAATTGATCAGGAGTAATTTGAAAAAGCTTATCAAGGTTGGGAAAAACCTCCAGAAGAGAAAGAAACAAGACACGAATCAAATAATTGATACCAGTCTCTGTTCTATTGCTCCCTCTGGCCAGCTACTCGCTATCAGCACTACTTGGGCCTTTAATTCTCATTATGATTGGATTAACAGTGGGGCTCTGAGTCTTAAACTATATGGCCAAACAGTATGAGTCCATTATTTGACTCATTCATGAAAAACAGTAGGGAATGTAACATGCCCCCAGACCTTAGAAGGTCCCCTTAGAAAGTACCAGTCAGGTCATAAAACTCACCATGTAGACAGCATCACCTGCCAAAAGTAAAACAAAGACCTAATCCATCAAAAGACCTAGCTCTGGGGAAAATCTCTAAAAGTACTAACCTTGCCTTTTACTTTGTAGTTCCTCTTCTGGCTAACTATTTTTGATAACTGACGTATGGCAACCCAGGACATGGTTTTTGTGCTGAAAGCTCACCTGGGAAAGGCTCAGGATACACTGGGATTCTAAACACCCAGTATAGCCGCTGACTGGTTAATAAAGACTTTCTATTGGCTTAAACCCATGTCTGAGCAGTCTCCTCTGGTGGATAACCTACAACAAAACCATCTATTCTTCTGATGAGCTTGCCTTTATATGTGACTTGCTATCCCTTTTACTGTCTCCAATACAGTTTCTCTGTTTTCATTACAAAATGACGAAAGGGTTCTTTTCTGATTCTTGTCCTTCTTCTATTCCTACAACCTGTATATTTTGTTCTTTTAGAGTTGCGCATGTACCTTGGAATCCTTTGTCTTTGTTGCATCCTTCCAGTTCATCTTCCTTATCTTTAAGCTCAGGCATCCTGTTCTCTCCTTGATGCAGTCTACTGTTAAAACTTTATGCAGAATTTTACTTGGTCTGTAGTGTTTCTTTTCCAGAATTTCAGATTGTTGTTGTTGTTGTTGAGCAGTTCTAGCTCCTTGATGAATTCCTCCTTCCTCTTATCCACTGTCTTCCTTATTTTGTTCAGTTACGTCTTTGAACATACTTCTTTTGAGTTCTCAGTCTGGAATTTCATCTAACTCACTGTGACTAAATGCTGTTACTGTAGGGTTAATCATGTTTTGATTAGTTTTCATGTTTCTTATGTTACTGCCTTGGGATTTATGCATCTGGTTTTATTTTGTTGCTTGGATTCTTGCTATCAGCTGCATTCTTTTAGTTGAAGTATTTGCAATGTTCTCTTGGGACCTGGATTCAGTAGAATACAGGGTGTAGTTTGGAAAATAATTCCTTAGTCCAGGATCTCAGTGTCCCTGGTGTAAGCGCTATATTATTCCTTGAGTCAAATATTTATTGAGAGCAATCACAGCTGTTCTGGGTTATCACTATGCAATTGTCAAACTAGTCAATTAATAACAGTGATCTCTATAACTGTAATAACTACTGGAGGAAAACAAATAGAGGATAATATGGACTATACACTGATTTTAGTTAATAAGATTAGGAGTTAGGGCTGGATAAATAGTTCATCGGTTAAGAGAGCATACTGCTTTTGCAGAGGATCCAAGTTCAGTTCCAAGAACTAACAATTAGCTGTAATGCCAGCTCCAGAGAACTCAATGCCTCCAAGAACACCTGCACTCACGTGAACATACCCACACAATACTTAATTTAAAATAAATATTTAAAAGAGATTAGGAGTGGGAGGGGGAAAGGGTGAGTAAAGATAAGAATTAAGTATTAGATGAACTTTCAAAATAAAAAAAGAAGGTATGTAAATTAGTTTGGAAAGGAAGGCTTGGATACTCTTATAGTCCATAGGTTTGGAGACTGTTAAATTTATGAAGAATTATAATCAAGTAAACCAAAGAGGGTAAAAGAATAGAAGAAAAAAGAAAATATGCAGGAATAATAGAGGTATCCACTAATGAAAAGAATCACATTTTGACCTCAATTAGCCTTGGGGTGACTGTTAATTGGTGCATGTTACTTGAATGGCCTGTTACCAAAGGTCCTTTGATCCTTCTATGTGTCTGCCTCTTTATTTTTCTGGCATTACTTGAACGCTCATATAGTATGGTATTTATGCCCATCAGGACAAAAAAAAAAGCCTACACTCTTATTGGTCTGGTTTATGGCACTGCTGTTCAGAGAGAACACCAATCAGTGTCTCAGAGGCTTTGTGGTCACCATGCTGGGCACGCTGAATCCGGTGGTAGCCAACAGTGGTCACACAACCTCCTACTACAATTCTGTGCCTGTGGACGGTCCACTAGACATCCACAGACCAGAGGACTGTTGGGATAAATTCACCTCCAATCCCATAATTCATGTATTTTAGGGATTGTTCTTGGGAATTAATAGAAAGGAAAGAAGATAGAAGAAACAACCCTTGAAGATAATAGAGTAAGAACTTAGCAGATAACTAAGTTTGACATTGTAATCAGGAAGCACAGGCAGAATTGTGAGTTTAAAGCTAGACTGAATGACATAGTAGGAACCTGTCCCAAAAAAGGCAAAATGCCTATGATTATAGCTCAGAAGTAGTATGCATGTCAGCCACTTGGGGAGTTCTAGGTCAGACTGAGAAAAACTGTGCCTCAAAATATATAGGGCTTGAGATGACTGCTGTACTTTTGATAAAGTCACTTAGCATTTTAGAGACTATTTCATATTTTTATTTTTTTGCTTCCATGGTCCTTAAACTACTACTGTTTCTAATATGTTTTCTACTGCTGCCGTTTCCACATGAGGACACCAAGGCCCAAAGAGATGTGATGTCTTGGAAAAGGACTCCACAGCAAAGTAATGGCTGAGCTGGGAATAGAACAAGGATCTTTCCACTGCAGTACTATTATGCCTATAAGCAAATGAGTCTTGGCTAGAACAAGTCACAAGTGCATAGGTCTTTCCTTTCTCCTCTGGCTTATTTGGTGCAAGTCCAGGGACAGATAGCACTGTTCCAATCCAGGCTTGCTTTTCTACCACCTGGAAGGTTATGTTACGATGCTTTGGAATTTTATGTGTGGAGAGATAGATATGGATATAGATATACATAGACAGAGATATATGCTGTTGCTTTGTTTTAATTAAAGAGCCAAGCACTTAAAAGTCCTGAAAAGTTTAAATAGCTAATCAAAACCCTGCCTGAAGAGTTCCAACGCCTGACCAGATGTTCCTCAAGATTTCTGGCAGTACTGAGGGCTATGCGTCTTCTGGGAGTAAGGGACCCGATGATATTGGCAAGCTGTCTGGTAAAAACAGTCTCCTCTTCTTTCTATCCCATGCCCTATGACTCTGGCGGGGGTTGACATGGGAGTGTGCTAGCTAGAAGAAAGTAATCTTAGAGTTGTCTTGCTTTCCTGAAAGGAGCTGGTAAATTCCCCACTGGGGAATTCAGAAAGATGAGTGGTTCCCCAGGCACCTGGGCCAGGGTTCTGAGAAAGATGGATTATTTCCTGAGTGCTCCAATTACCTACATCTGTACATTTTAAATTCACAGAAGAACTGAATAGTTTAAAGCACATTCTTACCACTCCTTTCAGGGAAACAGATTGGCTGCAGATCCTCACCTCTCCTCCAGGACCAATCCCCCAGTCTCATCCCCAGCTCTGTAGCAGAACACCTGTGGACTCCCTTCCCTCTATGACCCCATCCCCAAAGGGTCACAGTCTCCTCCAATCTTACTTTCCCCCAACTCATCCCAGTATCCCAGCCTCCCTGGGAATACAACAGCTGAGCAGGACAGGAAAACAGCTAAGTTAACAGACCTCTACCCCCTCCTCTCCAAACCCAATCCCCCAGTCACATCCTTAGCTCTGCAGCAGAGCACCTGCTACAGCTTTCCTTCCCCCGTCACATCTCCTGTGAATCCCAGAGACCCTCTTATCCTAACCTTCCTCCCCCCACGTGTTGCTTTATCCCAGTCCCCAACTCCAGCAGACACCTCCTGCTAACCCACAGGCCACTCCTGCTAGGGAAGCAAGCAGGCTTTGTGTCTCAATCTTTCCTCTCCTGGTCCAGATCCAACCCTCCAATCTCATCCCCAACACTACAGCACACCCTCTAGGGTTATCTCTCTTAACGGGTTTCCCCATTCCAAGGAGACTAAATCAGTAGATCTTGGTTGAACATTCTGCTCTCCTCCTTCCTGTGAACCCCTCCAGACCTCTAGTCTATGCCCATTCCTAAGGGTCAGCTTCCAATACTCAGAAACTCATTGTATCTGGAACCCCCGGTGGCCACAACTATCAGATCCACAGAAAATTTCCTAATGAGCAACACACAGACATCACAAAGAGATTAACTTTGTATCTAAGGTCAAATTTGGAGAAAGATCCATGAGGTACTGAGAAGAAGGTGTATTTGTGTTTGGGTAAAATGTTCTATAAATGTCTGTTCTGTCCATTTGGTTTAAAATGTCTGTTAACCCTAACATCTCTCTATTTAGTTTTTGTTTGCAAGACCTGTCTGTTGGTGAGAGTGGGGTATTGAAGTCTCCCACTATCAGTGTGTGAGCATCAGTGTGTGATTTAAACTGTAGTAGTGTTTCTTTTACAAACTTGGGTGGCCTTGTGTTTGGGTAATAGATGTCAAGATTTGCAGTGTCCTCTTGGTGGATTTTTCCTTTGATGAATATGTAGTGTCTTTCCCTAACTCTTCTGATTAGTTTTGGTTTGAAGTCTTTTTGTCAGATATTAAAATGGCTACACAAGCCATTTATTCATTCAAGAATTTATTGCGTAGACTATGTAGAAGCACTGTTTTAGTCATAGAACATGACAGTGAGAGACAAAGCAAACAAATGTCCCTGTACCTGTGAAATTTGTGTCTTCAGGGGACGAGTGAAAAATAGCAAGGGCAATAAAGAAGGAAATCTCTAGTTTACTTATTTGTTTACCATTTATTTATTGGCGTGGTAAACACAAGTGTTAGTGTTTAAAAAAATGTTAGAGTTAAAATGGAGAGGTCAAGAATTTGAGTAAGGACTTACAGCTGGGAATTGATACAGTGTAGGCAAGGAGTTAGGTATAGGAGAACAGAGCAAAACTGCAGCTTTATCATGATAGCTGTGTCTGAGTGTCAGAATGCCCAGTTGTGGTTGAATGTCCTTGAAGATGACCAGGTGATGGTGGCGCACGCCTTTAATCCAAGCATTTGGGAGGCAGAGGCAGGCGGATCTCTATAAGTCTGAGGCCAGCCTGATCTACACAGCAAGTTCCAGGACAGCTAAGATTTACACAGAGAAACTCTGTCTTGAAAAAAAAAAAGACCAAAAAAAAAAAAAAAAAAGAACAAACAAACAAACAAAAAAACAGTAAAATAAGAAAATATCCATGAAGCTTCAGTAGCTGGTTCCCAGTATATCACCCATGCATATAAAATAAAAAGGGATCACCAACATCAAAATATCTAGCGTCATTATAATATCACCTGCATTGCTGATTTGAAGGCCCTCCTCAGTTGTGGGGACCATGGGTGGAAATATTCTGAAAGAGAGATCAGGTCCACAATGATTTAGGATAGTAAACGAGGGCACCTTGCCCTATGTATATGCTACCACATAAATAGTCAAATATTATCACAAGTATTAATAAACAACTTTACAATCCATAATTTATAACCATGTTAGGTTGCTTCCTGCTTTGTGGCAGCCCACTCTAATCTCTTTGGAGTGTTTGCTTTGCAATATAAACTTCTGTCTATGTCTCTGGACTGAATTGTTTATTTCTGAGAAGACAAGAACTGAGAGACTCCCCCCATGATATTGCTAGATTATTTCAAATTTTTAGGAATGAAACAAATAGGGGTTAGCAAAAGGTGTTGTATGTAAAGTGTTAGATGCTGTGGCTAAACAAATTTTCAGTGGCACAACGCCTGCATACCAACCAACACTCAGCAGGAGTCTGAGACTCTGCTGGCGGGCATGGTAGTAGGACCAGAGCTGGAGACCTGAATAGAGTGGTATTCTGGTATGAGGCAGCAAGCTCTGAGACCATGCAAGATGGATGGGTCAGAATGTAACACGGGCAGCCTAGCCCTGTGGAGAGGTCCCACCAAAGCAGTGTTTCCTCCATGGGAGCCAGAGCTGATGTGCCACTGTACCTGGCTGATGACTCAGCAGTGCCCCTGGCTGTGGAGAACCTGTCTTCCATCAGTGCCTAGGAGCTGCCCTGCACACTCCATGAAGTCCTGTAGCTCCCAGGTGTGGCTCTGGAGGCCTCTGCACTCTGGCTTGTCTCCCCTCTTCTAGAGGTGCAGTTGAAACCCAAGCACAAGTCTACAAGCTGGGTGCCAGTGGCCAGAGCTGCTGCTGCCCTTCACCGACGCCTCCAATGATGATGTGGTCATATTAAAAGCCTCAGCACTGCACTGAGCTTCCCTGAGGCCAGCCACACTAGCTCAAACCTTCTCTCCTAAGGATATTATAAAGGGGGTCCAGCTCAAGCCCTCTCTCCTAAGGATATTATAAAGGGGTCCAGCTCTGCCCCCTGGCAGCACTGACCGCTCTAGAGAGGAGCAGGTCCAACGAGGGTTACTTTCCAGGCATCCAGGCCCCTCTGTGGTGCATACATAGCTCTCAGTACTTCCTGGGAATTCCCATGGGGTCCCAGAGTCACAGAGCTTAGCTTCTTCTTTATAGTGAAAAGCCACAGGAATGCAAACCCTCACATTTCTCTATGTGAAAGCAGTGTGCCTGCCCAGTGATGTCTTAGCAGTAGAGAGAAGGAAAAGGCTGGGTTTGCTTTTGGAATATCTGTAGTGATGTCACCTGCCACTTGTAATCAATCCTCTTGGAGTCATATGCCTTCCCAGAGCTACCAGCCCACTCTCTTGGTGACAGCCTTGGTCATCTCCACTGCTGTTGATGGCTCCAGGTATGTGATCAGAGGGGACAGCATGTGTGCGTGTGAGTACCAAGACTATGAATTTCCATTAAGCATCACTTGTGCCTTAACCCTCTGAGGCAGAGCACTGTAACTAAATGATGTCACGAGTATCCTCAGTCTTTCCTGTCATTTGAATTATTAATAAAATCAGTGTCTATCAAAAAAAGAAAGTTTCACTGAGAATATGAATTTTGGTTAAAGATATGAAGAAATAAAGAGAATAGTCATTTATACATCCCAGGGCAATTGCATACATTCATCCAAATAGTCATTTATGCATCATTTCTAGAAAAAAGAAGCAGAAAATGCCCAGGGCTTTTCTAATGAGCAAAACGGGAAGCCATCAGAGGTTTGGGGTAGAAAAATTATGTGACATATTTATTTATTGCAGTTAAGAACTGAACCTAGGGCATATTTCATACTATATAAGTATTCTACCACTGAGTTAATTCTCCAGTTCTGTGATTTTTTTTTGTTTTACTCTTTTAAATTTTACATTTATTGGGGAGGCATTCCATGTGAAGTTAGAAAACAACCTATGGGAATCAAAACCTACACAGCTTTTCGATTGACCTGAGCAGGGTGATAGGAAATAAACAGTGGACACACATACAGAAAAGATGCACTTGGATGGGCCATGTGCTCTGATGGACATGAACCAGCAGCTCAGAAACTCAATGAGTTTATTACACACAGCTGAACAAGATAGTAGGCAGGTTAGCTAATCTCCGCATGGGGACTCTGTAGAGAAGCAGTCCCAGACTGAAGTCTTTCTGGAGAAGGAAGCTGAGGTTGACATTTTCTGCACTGACTGTAACCATCTGTGCTCAGACCTGGGGAAAGCTTTGCCATTAACTTGAACATGACTCAGAGAAGCCCTTGCCATTCTCATGGGTCTGATTTAGTGGTGTCCTTGACATGGTCCTGTTCGTGTCATGAATGATCATTCATACAAGGTTACATTGTTCCTCACATAGAGGAGTCATTTCTTTCTTTCTACCATGTGGACTCTGGGGATGAAACTCAAACCACCAGGCTTGACAAGAAGTGCTTTTATCTGCTGAGCTATCGCGACGGCCCTGTGATAGATATTTTAAAAGGAACATTTTGGCTGCTCTGTGGAGGAAAAAAAAGACTAAAGAAAACCAAGGACAGGAACTGAAGAGATTAATCAACAGTTAAGAGAATTTGATGCTCTTCTAGAGGACCAGGGTTCAGTTCCAAGATGTTGTGTGACAGACTTTTCCTGAAGAGATACCACACACACACCTACTTACTCCAGAGAGATAACTCAAGGCTGACTAAAGTAATGATTGGACAACACTCCCACTTTGCGAACTAATGAGTTTTCATTGGGATTACTAACAGGAGTGTGGGAAGTGGGTACTTATAGGAGCGAGGATGACTCAGAAGCAGCTGCGTCATTAAAAAGCCCACCTCAACACTGGCAATGACTCATAAAAGCTCCTCTCTAGATCTCTGTACAACTTGCAGGCAACTCCATAGGTCTGAAAAAAATCTCTTTTCTGCAACTCACCTAGTCGATCTCTCCTCCCAACAGTGGTTTACTCCTTCTATAAAGCTGGGAGGAGGTAGGGAGGGGGAGAGGAGGGGTTGGAAGGAGAACTGAGTTTGGAATGTAAATTAAAACTTAAATAAATAATTTTACAAAATCTGGGAGGAACCCTGAGAGTTTTGCAAGTTTCCACTTTCTGGAATATATGATGTATTGTTTATTTAATAAGCTTCATGAGCCCCCCTCCTTCTTAGAGGGAAAATTTCAATTAGGAAGAAACTGCAATAGAACACTAGTGCCTAAATCAAAATCTGCCTTCACAAGATGGGCTGCAACTCCAGCTCTAGGGGGGTCTCATGCTCTCTTCTGGCCTCCATAGGCACACAGGGATGGATGCATGCATGCACGTGCGTGCTCACACACACACACACACACACACACACACACACACACACACACACACACCCCACATGCACATAAGTAAAAATAAAAAGAAAATCAAGACTCCAGTTAGCTGGTCCTTGAAAAATTACTCAATCAAAGTGATTTGTGGTAGTTTGTAGCAAAGTAATATCTATGAATTAGCATTGTGAAAATGTTTGAATTCTGGATAAATTTTCCAAAGACATAACCATCAGGAAGGACTTGCCAACAAACCAGAGGTATAGGGTCAGAAACACCTAGGAGACAGATCTCTGGCAGAGAGAGATCTAGATTATGTTAACCTATGTGAATGTTTATACAGAATTATCTAGATTAGATTGATTGAAATGAAAATACCTGCCCTGAATGTGGGCAGCACCATTCTTTTAGCTTGAGTTCCTGAATATATATATGAAAGAAAGCTTCCTGAGCATGAGCATCCATCACTCTCTGCTTCTTGGCTATGAACCAGCTGCCTCCTGGTTCTGCCACTATATTCCTATCACCAGGATGAACTATCTCTCCTGGAACTATAAATCCATATAAACCTTTTTTCCCTCTACATTTCTTTGGTTAGAGTATTTTATCACAGCACAAGGAAAAGTAGTTAAACAGGTACCCTGATAGCATTTTGCATGTGACAAAATATAGTGGAAAGATTCAAGCAAAAATTCTGTAGCAAGCCTCTGAATAGGCCTACAAGAAACATCCCACAAGGTAATTGGCTATTGGACTAGCTAGATTCTTGTAGCCCATATAGGTAATGGCTGTATAATAATTTTATCCAATCCACAGTTTTTGAACATCATTTCACTAAAAAAGCACTTCTGATTCTCATTATGCTATTTTAAAGCCTCTCTTGTGTAAACACACACACACACACACACACACACACACACACACACCACTTAAGAGGAGTATGAAATTCTTCAAATAACTTACCCACAGAATGTAAATCCCTAATTAAAACACCAGATGTTAACCAATATTCTTAGGGTTTGGGATGTTGATTAACACTAACCAGATACATTTCTATGCTATATACATAAAACAGCCTCCATGTACACGTATCCTGTTACATTCTCTTTCCAAAAGTATCTAAATATAGCATTAACTTGGGCTGCTCCTCTAGTTTGCTTTCTGTTGCTATGATAAACACTATGACCAAAAACAACTTGGGAGAGGGAAGTTTATTTGTTTGTTTTGTTTTTGTTTGTTTGTTTTTGACGTACACACCCTGATGGTCATCACTGAGGGAAGTCAGGACAGGAATTTGAGGCAGAGACTGAAACAGAAGCCATGGACTAACATTGCTCATTGGTTTGGTCCCTTGGCTCACTCAGTTTGCTCTGGTACAATGCAGAACCACCTGCCCGGAGACGGTACCACCCACAGGGGTATGAGCTCTGGTGCATCAATTATTAATTAAGAAAATGGCCCCAAAGACCGGCTCACAGGCCAACATGATAGAAGCACTTTCTCCATAGATGTTCCCCCTTCCCAGTCCCAAATAGACAAACATGGTATGTACTCACTCATGGATTTTAGACATAAAGGATCACCAGCCTACAATCCACACCACCAGAAAAGCTAGGACACAAGGAGGACCCTGAGAGACACATACATGGTCCCCCAGAGAAGGGGAAAGGGACAAGAGCTCCCTAGAAAATTGGGAGCATGGAGGGAGGGGAGAGGGAGTTAGGAGAAAGAGAGGGGGAGAAGGGGAGATGAGAGGAGGGCATGAGGGAGCAGGAAGATTGAGTCAGGGAAAGAACAGAGGAGAGCAAGAAAAGAGATACCATAATAGAGGGAGCCATTATAGGTATAAAGAGAAATCTGGCACTAGGGATATACCCAGAGATCTACAAGGATGACCACAACTAAGAATCTAAGCAATAGTGGAGAGGCTATTTAAATGTCATTCCCCAATAATGAGATTGATGACTACCTTGTATGCCATCCTAGAACCTTCATCCAGTAGGAATTTGTTGAATACAATGTCAATTTAGCTGAATAATAGTAGTAGCATGCTTAATGTAGAATCTTTGAAAAATATAGACTATCTCTTAGTGACAGGGAGGCCTCAAAGATGGGCCTTGTCATGGACAGCAGACCACACTGACATCTTCAGCCTTTCCCCAACTCCAAAAATAAGAAAAAAATAAAATACAGGCTAGCACAAGGAAGAAAGAAAAGGAAGAAAAAAATTAATTTCATGAAATCTACCATTTACCATATGCATCATTTCCTTCCAGACTTTTCTAATTGCATACATAACAACTAGACATAACTGGTAATATTTAATGGCACTTACTGTGAAGTACTGCACTGAGGAGTTAGTATTTCTTATCTAATTCCAGCATTAGCAAAACCCTAATGTAGAACATAGAAGCATTGTTCTCCTTATTAAAACTGATGAACTGAGGTATAGAGCATTGGAGTTGCTAAACAAAATTTACCACAGCTGACATTAGAATTTGATAGTGGGAAACTATCTCTTGAGCCCTTCTCCTACCATGTACTATATGCCATGAGTGTTAAAGGTTTGCTACCTTTTTCTCCCTGTAGTAAGGTAAGCAAATATTAACATTCGTCTTGAAAATAGTCACTTACCCTTCTTTGCCACACATACATTCCTGGTCAACACAGCTACAGAATCTTATATCTGTTTTTCCTTTAGGGAGTGGAGTAGAATCTACAATTCAGCCTCATATGATACAAAAGGGGGAGCAAGGAAAGAAATTAGTGGTATGCAAGTTGGAGAAGGCCAGGAGAGTAAACCACCAGATATATGCATATATACATATATACATACATATATGATAGACTAGCAATAGAACTCTAACCATGATTAGCTTACAGCAATGACAGCAATGCTCTTTTTCTTCTCCAGTGACTAGCCCCAGTTTGTCTAGGGAAATATAAATGCAAGTCATCTAGAGGACTTCTGGGAAAGGTGTACATCCCCACCTGTTGAGCCAGATGACTCCTAAAAGTCTTTTCTGTATGTCTCATTGAGGGTATGATATTTGGAGTCAACGGAGAACAGGAAACCCTTGTGGCTGTATGGGACAGTATAAAATCACTACTAACACCATATGTAAATCCTAAAAACATGGGAAGAGTTAGAAGGGCAAATTAAGAATGGGGAAAATGATTCCACAAAGAAGCAGAAGTAACTGAGCTTGGCTAGGATATGAAATACTGTAATCAACCTACCATAGATCATGTGCTCACCAATAGTAAGTTTGGAATGGAATTAATTACTTCCAGAAAAAGGAGAAAGGATACTAGATGGATAGAAAAAAATAAGTATCTATTATTAACATCATCCACTATTCATAGTTTTCATTCCCTTCCCATACGTTGTTTTCAGGGATGTATCAAACACCCACTTCCTCAAAGAACAACATCTCTCCTAGCCATAGAGGCAAGATCCTGACAGCCATGTTATACAGCCATGCTGTAACCATTCCCTTGGGCCAAAGGGACTAAATCCCATTAAATGTCTAGTCCAAGCCAGAAAAAGCAGATTCCATCCTGACAACTTGCAATAAGAAAATAGTGGTCCTAAAAAGTCTTAAGTATTTTCAGGAATTATAAATCTAATAGCAGTGGGAAAGCTATATCTTTTTTCAAATTCATGGAAAAGGAAATAAATCAGGACTGCAACGAGAAGACAAGTGGCTATGGAGAGATAAAAGACTACGTGGACCAAGGAGATTAAAAGCAACCGACCAACCTTGATTCCTGATGACTTTATAGCTTGGGGCTTTAGTCCCTCCAAAAGCGTGGTTTTCCTTACTGACCTTGTGTTTCATGAAACTCCCTGCACCTTACAACCTTTTAGCTAAGTTAGCTCAAACAAGTCTTTGCTAACAATCACAGGAAGCTCACCCCACTACTACGTTGCTTATTCATCAGAGTAAATGAAGTCGCTATGCTTGTTTTTACAGATGAGGCCTCTGGAGGGGTTTTCTGGTCAAATATATCTAATGGGCTCTGCTATATTGGGAACTCACATGCCTTTACTGGTCCTAAGCCTGAAAAAACATCTTGGTGTAATCTTTAGATTTCTTGGAATCATTGAATTAAAAATCCATTTAAAATCCCAGGAATGGGCATTTTGTTTATCTTCCTAATAAAAAGCATTCCATAACAATAGGTAGGCTCAATAGGACCATTCTCTGCACTTCCACAGCCCTTCTAGGACTCTCTACTACAGCACCTCTAGCACTAAAGTATTCCTATTAGGGTGAAGTTTACATATGCTTTCACACAGTGTGGGAAGTGACCTGCCTGAATCAAGTGCTCAGTAAGTATATACTGAATGAAAGCAGGAATAGTGATACATATTTGTAACTACAGCACTTGGAAGACTGAGACAGGAAGATCACCACAAATTCAAATCCAACCTTGATATATATAAGATGATGGAAAGTAGAAAGGAAGGAAGGAGGTGTGTGTGTGTGTGTGTGTGTGTGTGTGTGTGTGTGTGTGTGTGTGTAGAGGGGGGGCAGAGAGGGAGAGGAGGAGGGAGAGGGAGAGGACGAGGGAGAGGGAGAGAGAGAGAGAGAGAGAGAGAGAGAGAGAGAGAGAGAGAGTAGTATTATATACAGGTATAAACCAGTCAGAAGGCTGAAACAAAAATGACTGTGAATGTGAGTCCAGCAAGGGCTGCATAGTAGATTCGAAGCCAAGCTGCCTACAAGCTAATGTTTTTTAAAGGTTTAATTTTTTTTCCTGACTGGCTACATCAGGTGTAAAAGTTCCACATGGCACTGTTAGAGCCATGAAGAACAATTCCTATTGGCTCACAGTACTGACTTCACTAATAGCATCTATGAGCGCTTCTGTCACTAATGACAGAGCTGTGTCATATTAGGAAAGTTATTCCCTTGGAAAAAGAAACAAGAAGCTGGATTATTGGATTATAATGCTTCTGTGGTGGAAATGTTTCATTTTATGGCATCTTTGAGCTTTCTTCCTTTGACCATATCTTATACAGGAACCAGAAATCTGCTTTGTTAGCTTTCTTTGTCATTCGAATACAGGCTTAGGGTCTGCCAAACATATGAACTCAATTGAGATTTGGAAAACCATTCTTACCACTGTTTCCCAAGTTTTGCAAGAGTCATATGCAAATGTAATGGCATTTAACATAAAGATCTTAAGTATCTGCAAATGTATTGTCTGTGGACTCCTAGAACCAAAGTCCTGTGTGTACTAAGGGAGGGATGTACTATGCAACATACTTGAGGAATGGGTGGCATGAAGGAGGAGTGGGGAGGCACTTTTTCAAACCATATGAACAACAATCAGCTCTGATGCTTGTTCTACCATGACTCTCAATTCAACTTTGATGTCTCACCAAAGCACTATATGACCAGACACAACTAACTGGCATTCTTACTTAATTCAGCTGAAACTCATAATAAGGACTGTTGGTGCAATCTTTTCAGTGTACTTGCTTATGTTAGGGAATTAATGAAAGCCAGTGTGGTATCATCATAAAACATGGACTAGATTCTTCTAATATATTTACCATTGCTCTAGGCACTCTCATGTACATTATATTTAATCACCTACTTACCTTGACCTTTATACCATCTGTGCAGTAGATGCTGGTAATACACAGGAAGAACAGCATGTTCTCCTAAAAAGATGCTTGGAAGAGATGGATGCTCACTTCATATTTGTTGACCTTATCTTCCACCCAGACTTATTAAAGTTACCTTTCACGACCAAGAAATATGAGATCAGTCATCTGCTGAAACAGACCTTTTGTGTGTCGTATTAGACAGGATATCATTGCAGCATTTATAAAAAAAAGAAATATATATAAAATAATGGCAGCTTAAGCACGATGGGGTTATTTTTCTTACAAACAATAGTGTAAGCTGCAATGGGAGTTCCATTCGAGGTTGTCAGGGAGCCAGTCAGCTTCTGCTTTCTTCTTCCATGAGTCTCTAAAGTAGTCTACTTTTGTGTAAATCAGCTCCTGTGCATCTTCAATTTAGTCAATTAGACAGATGATGGCGAATGGAGTGGGCTTGTCCCTTCCTTTAAAAACACATCTTGTAGTCTTTTCAAGCACCCTTAGTGATATTTTACCCTCCTTCCCTCTCCTTCTATACTGACCTCTCTCTCTTTTCCCAATACACAACACCCCACCACACATATATTTTCCTGTATCAAGTTTTGTATCTGTATCCTGCCAATCCCCTCTCTAGCACTCCCTTGCTGCCATCTCTTTTTATTTTCCCGAACCAGAATTCCTAAATGCGTCCTAAATATTTATCCTTATGTCCATCGACAAGTGTAGCTCCCAACCATCACCAAAGAAACAGACAAAGACCATTACTGAGCTTCATATTTGGTCAAAATGCATAGAACAAGTGATCATAGGGTGGTCAGCCCCAGTGGTTACATCTACAACACAACTCCTGCACCTTAGGCTCAGGAAACATCTCAAAAAAGGCCAAGATCCTAACATCCAGAAAACCAGGAAACTCTGCTGAGATTGTGTCTCCTAGAAATGACAGGGAAAGCCCAACTATGATACCTCAACAACATCACTTCCTAAACAAAACCCGAAAGATAATACCACCAATAGACATGCTAACACAGAAGGGGAAAATATCTACCTCAAAATAGAATTACAGTCAACTAAGGGATGCTGTGAGAGGGAGAAGTAGTCTTCCCTAATTGATTATCCAATATCATGTTGTCAGTCTCAAAATCTTGTACTGGAGCAGTACAGAGAGGACTGTATAAATCCAACAATTTTTAATTAGTGATGTTGCTGGGGAACTAGAGATGGGACTAGAATATCTTAAGATTTTTGTAGAAGGTCCTAGAGGAATCCCTAAGACAACAAGCATATGATATCAATCTATAAAGTAATTAAGCTTTGACTACCTTGACCATAAGGTTATTTCATAGTGACTAAAATAGAGTCTATGGAGGTATCAGAAAATTGCTAAGAATGGATGGATACATCCACATGGAGCAGGATACCACATTTAAATATATATATTAGGCTGTCACTAGCATTTCTTATCCAATATTAGCTCATTTCTATTAATCTAAGTATTTCCATGTGGTCTCATCTTACCGGAGAGAGGGCCCAGCGTTCTACTCTCTCTGTCCTCCATCTTGCATCTCCCTCCTACTTCCTGAATGCTCCTTGTCTCCTAGTCCCGCCTATCTTGCTTTTCTATTGGCCAACAGAGCTTTATTCATTAACCAATACGAGAAACATATTTACAGAAGGACATCTTCCATCATCTCCTCTTTTCTGTCTAAAATAAAAAGGGTTTTAACCGTGGCATAGCAAAATATATCACACGACAGTTATCAAATAAGAATCAGAGTTAACAATATTTAGTCCACTAACATTTAGCAAGATTTAAAGAAACTATTCTATCCTCTATCCTATCTTTGTGAGTCTAAAGTCTTATATGTAACTTATCTTTAATCTTAACTAAGGAAAACTATAACCATATCTATGTGTTTTCAACTCCATCAGAAGGATAATACAGAAGGATAATATATAAACTCTAGAAATGAAAAGACAACTCACTGCCTGGTCAGTCACCCGAAGTTCTTCTGTAATGTTCCATCTTCAGCCTATAGGCCATAGTGTGTCTGGCAGACTCCTTAGCAAAGCAGAAAACTTTAAACTGTCCACCTGTATTGGCAGTTTGTCAGTCACTTTTCTCTTTGTCCTGCAGAATGTCTGGCAGGCTCTTCTTCCATGAAGCAAGAATCCTGTAGCAATGCCGATCTAGTCACTTTCCTGTGGGTCCTGCATAAAGTCAAACGGTCCAGACAAGAGCAGCGTCTTGCCCAAATGACTAGTTTAGCCATATTGGAGGCAAACTCCATAATGAGTTTCTTTGATGTCCATCTTCCTTTCTGATGAAGGTGGTGTTGCCAGGAGCAGTTATGTCTTACTGTTCTTACAAGAAAAACCCTAAACCATTTTAAATGCCATATTCTATAGGTCTTTGAAAGGTTTGAAGAATGCCTATCCATCTTAAATACATCTCTGTATAGCTAGAAATCCTAACTTAACTATAAGTTTTGGCTATTATAGGTAACTATCTAAAATCTGTACTAAATCAGGATAACACATTTAAACCCTGGGATGAAACATTCTTGGAATAGAATAGGAATGGTACATAAGGACAGTAACACATGATTATGATTACAGACCACATCACCCAACTTCCTTTGTCTATTACCTTGGAGTAAAGGCAGCATGTGAAATTACCTATATACTCATTTTGAGGACAAAGTGATCTTAACAATGAATCTATGGTTCTGTTGACATAGCAAGCCTATTTCCCAATATGGCACCTTGCTCTTGGGACTTTGTCCAATGTGAGACATGCCCCAATATCCCTTTACTCATCCATTCATGGGTGAGGTGCTGTACGAATCACTGGTCCATTCTGTGATAGTATAACTTTAAAAATTTTAGTCTGGCATGATGACACACGCCTTTAAATCCAGCACTGGGAAGGCAGAGGCAGGCAGAGCTCTATGAGTTCAAGGCCAGCTTGGTCTACAGAGTGAGTTTCAGGACAGCCAGGGCTGTTACACAGAGAAAGCCTTTCTTGAAAAACCAATAACAAAAAACTAGTGAGGGTGTATATCAAAATGATCATGAGAAGCATGGACTGTGTGGCTAGGGGTATGGTTCATTAGTAGGGTGGATGTTTAATATATATGAAGACCTGTGTTCCAGCCCAGCACCAGAACAACCAGAACATTCTCTGAGATCCTGTATATATAAAAAAGTTATATCAGTGTAGTATAATTGACCTATCATAACTACAAAGCACACTACAATCCATAGTGATCAGGTAACAGGAAAGGATCTAAACATCATCCTCTTCATCCCCCCTCCCAGGAATTGGAAAGTTATTACATACCTTTAAATGACATGTTAGGATAAACAAATACACTCATAAAAGCCATTTAAAAATTATGCACAGTTGCAGCCCAGAGAAGATAAGATAGCATTTTACATCATCCAATTTAGGAGATTTATCTGATGAATTTAATATAGCTAACAAGTGAAAAATCTATTTCTTCTGTATAAGTGGAAAAATTGTGGGCAATTATCTAGTCAACTCTGAAACTGTATACATATTCAGTGTATACTCTACCTTCATTACTTTGGCATATCTGCTCTGTCTTAGCCATTAATTGTACTGTTGCCCTTTTCTTTCCTGTTTGCTATGATTTAAGTCTGAGGCTCATGTAAAGGTACACTAGTATGGTTGTTCAAATAACAATGGCCCCCATAGACTCATATATTTGAATGAATCTTAAGGAAGAATAGGAGGTATGGCTTTATTGTAGTAGGTGTGGGAGTAGGCCTTGTGGGAGGAAGTGTCACTGGAGTTGGGAATCAGGAATGTAGAACTCTTAGCTACTTCTTCACCATCATGTCTGCCTGCATGTTGTCATGCTTTTTGCCATGATTACAATGGACTAAAATTCTGAACAGTAAGCCAGGCACAATTAATTGCTTTCTTTCATATGAGTTGCTTTGATTATGGTGTCTTTTCACAGCAATAAAACACTGACTAAGACACCCAGTATTCTAAGTTTAAAAATGACATCGATGTGCAGAAAAAACTATCTCAGTAAATTGGTAGCCAGGTATTATTTTTCATGTCACGTACACTGATCTCAATATCACTAGGGAAAACTCTGGCAGATTTAAGTAAAAATTGTTTTCCAGAACAGATCCATGTTCATTCTCACCCTGAGATGGGTAAGGGATAACTTCATGAGCTCCAGATTTCATGCATGTGAGGTATGATAGCAATGAAGCATTTTGATGTGTTTAAATGGTAATGGCACAAACACAATACAAAGTAGATTGTAATGGCCACTAGGAGTCTATTTCTTTTACTAATTAATTTTACTTGGAATCAAGTTTTTAACTTTGTCATTTGTGTGAGTAAAAATAAGTCCAGTTGTGGTGTTTCATGCCTGTAATCCCAACACTCATCAAACAGAGACAGAAGAATCTGTGAATTCCAAGTCAGGCAAGGCTAAATAGCAATGTCTTTTTTTTCATAAAAAGCAAAAATTAATAAACAAAAATGTGGTATATTATTTATGATTTATTAAAGCTTTGTTTCAAAAACAAAGTCAGCTTTAAGCTATAGAGATCAAGCAGTGGTAGTACACACCTTTAATCCCAGCAGCCAGAAGCTAGGATTAATCCCATGTCTCAGGATTAATAGGTAGATGTATCTCTGTGAGGCCACCCAGATCTACACAAGATTGATCCAGGCCTAAAGAGAAACAGCTTGCACAAAGATGATCTCAGCACCTGGGATCCTATGTGTTTAATCGCAGCACTAGATGGGCATAAAAGAAAGGAGCAGAGTCTTCAGTAGTCAGGATCAGTCATTCATTCTCTAGCTACGTTGAGAATAGGAAGTCATCGAAGTCTCAGGATTCTCCAGCCATGCTGAGGAGAGGCTTCAATCTGAGGTTTGGTGGAGCCAAGACCACTTTTTATTCTGAGGTAGAGTAAGAGCTAGTGACCAGTTGCTTTGCTTTCTGATCTTCAGCTTGAAGCTTGAATCCCAATATCTGTCTCTGGGTCTTTTATTTATTGAGTGACAAAGAGAAATATTGCTTACTCATCTAAAGTAAGCAACTTTACCTCTCAGTTCTTTTCTATAAAACGGCGATAACAATGGTGCTTTTTGCTTTAAAATAAGTGAGATAATATATGTAAAATACCTTGCACAGAATGCTGTAACAAAATGCTTAAAAGATATTACTTATCTCAAGTGGGTTTTACTAACAATGGCAATCTAGTCAACTGCCCAGTTCAAAGCAATATGGAAGTTGTCATCCATATAGAATAGGAAGCAGAATGTCTCTGAGGGCCACTGTATAGGTTGGGGAAATGCTTTCCACCTTTCATTTTTCTTTTCCTACTATTCTATGGTGTCACCACAAACCTATGAGGCATGTACTGTTATTCTACTTAACAGTGAGGAAAGCTGAGACATGGATGGAGCACTTCATTGACATAGCAAGTGAGTGTTGCAAGCTTGTTTTCAGTTCAGAATGTTTGTTCTGGTTAGTTTTTGTCAACTTGACATCAATTAGAGTTCCCTGGAAAGAGAAAACCTCAACCGAGGAATTAACTCCATCAAATTAGCCCATAGGCAAGTCTGTGGGGGAATTTTTCTTGATTAATGATTGATGCTATGATCCATTCCACTGTGGATGGCGCCTGGGTTGTGTAGGAAAGCAGGCTGAGGTAAACATGAGGAGCAAGCCAGTAAGCAGCACTCTTCTCTGGTTCTTGTCTGTGCTCCTGCCTGAGTGACCTTCTTTGACTACACTCAATAATGGACTTTGATTGGTATGTATAAGGCAAATAAACCCTTTCCTCCTCAAATTGCTTTTGGCCATGGTGTTTCATCACAGCAATAGAAACAAACTAGAACATAGCCTGATGTCAAAAGGTAGTCTTTGGTAACCATATCATATTGCCAGATATTAGGATAGCTACACCAGCTTGCTTCTTAGGTCCATTTAATTGGAAAGGCTTTTCCAATCCCTATATTCTGAGGAAATGTCTGTCTTTGAAGCTGAAGTGTGTTCCTTGTATTCAGCAGAAGGATGAATCCTGTTTTCATATTCATTCTGTTAGCCTTTGTCATTTAATAGACAAATTGAGACCATTGATATTAAGGAATATTAGTGACCAGTGACTCTTAATTCCTGTGGGTTTTTTTCCTTTGGTTTTGTTGTTTGTGGTAGTGTGTGTGTGTGTGTGTGTGTGTGTGTGTGTGTGTGTGTGTGTGTTTCCCTTCTTTGGATTTTTGCTGGTGTGAGACTATCTATTGCCTGTGTTTTTGTGGGTGCAGCTAACTTCCTTGGGTTGGAATTTTCCTTCTAGTACCTTCTGCAGAGAGGCTTTTGCTTCATTTTCATTTTAGAAAATGGAATTATAATGTATTCGATCTTCTGCAAATCACTTCTGTCATTAAGTAATCATTATTGATGATCTATACAATTTCACACCACTTCTTTAAAAGCACAGTTGAGCCATAATGCTCCAATACAGCCTATGGTGATGAATATTTCAGATATAACCATTCTTCCACATTACAGACAACACTACAATAAAATATATTCTTATATGAAGTTTTACACAATTATTTGGTTATTTTGACAGAAATGTTTCCTAAAAGGGGCATGACTGAGACAAAGATGATATGTAGATCACACACACCTGGCGGGCCCCCACAAAGACTTTATCAATCTACATTTCAGTCTATACTCTCTAGGGGTGCCTCTTTTGCTGTGATCTCTCCAACATTAGAAAAATATTTTTTCAATATTGCTTTGTATAGCTTTTTATGTTCCTGGTCGCTTGTGTTAATTATTCATGAATTGCTGTTAATGTCTTTCAAACATTTCCTTGCCATTCATGTTCAAAACATTCAGTCCCCTCCCACCCTATAGTTCAGGCTTCAAGCCAGGCTCAAAACACAACTCCAAAACTTGAGGTTTCAATTCACTTGAGATGTCCTACGTTACTTAATATACTTTCTAACTTTGTTACTATGAAAAAGGTCAGCCTTGCAAAAAATATTTAATAAAACAGAAAAACCAAAGGAATGTTAACATATCCATTTCTCAAGAATTTAGAAAATGTGAGCAACCTCTTAGTGTGACTCATGCATGTTTTGCTAAAGTTGAAATCCCAGCTGCAGGGACAGGGAGCTGATGGTGCATTGCAATGAGGGGAGACTTGCCTAACATTTCTAGCACCTTCAGCACCAAAAGAGAAAAGATGAGTCACACCTTGGTATGACACACAACCAGGTTATAGTGTTATAATTTGATCTTTGTTAACTTTGGGCATCTCTCATCAGCCCAGGGCCCATCTGCATTGCCTTACTCCCTGAACACAAATTCCAGCCTGTGGTTTGGGTTCCATTAGCATGCTTTAGTAAAGAAAGACTGGATTCTATGACTTAAGGGGGGCCACAGATGCTGGTTTGCTCCTTTGACCTGTCCCAAGAGCCATCTTTTCCTTTCCCCTTCTCTGAGGAGGTTTTGGTGACAACATAATTACTAAGAAATCAGATGGGCTGAGCCAGGTCTGCAAAAGGAAAGCACCTTTTAGCTCAGAGCCAGGGCCTCAAACAAGCTAAAGCTGGCCCAGAACCAGCTGGAGACAAGGAAGTCAAAACCCAGGAGGGAAATCAGTGTGAAGGAAAAGACATCTGCAGAAAGCGCTCTGCTGCAATAAATGTACGCAAGGAAGGAGAAAAGAAATGTGTGTTGCTATGATGTGGCATCATTCCCGTTCTGTTTCTGCAAACACTTTCTGACTTAAGAAACTAGAATTTTTTTCCCTTTGAAAATCTCAACTGTGATTAAATTTCTCCCACATTTCTAGTTCTAGAACAATAAATATGTATTTATTTGGTAATCACAGAGAAATTAACCTTGTTTTGAGACAGAGTTTTGGTATGTAGCCCAGGCTGCTCTTAAACTGAGATGCTCCTGCCTTGGCCTCCTAAGTGCTGAAATTACAAAATAATGCTGCAATGGCCAACCCTACACTGTTGTTTTAAGAAGTGTATTTGTTTCTAGGCCAACCAGGGTTACAGGGTAAGCATGTGTATCAAAAACAAAACCAACCCAACAACAAAACAGTTGATCTTTGTTCTCCATATTACGGTTGTCTCCTGCTGCATATTCAGAGGAGAGGGATTTGATCTTTCAATTCTAATAGCTTCAAACAAGAAAGGTATATTAGCCAAGTCAGGTCACCACAGAAAAATACCATACATCAGGAGGAGTTAAATAACAGAAACTGATTTTTCTCACAGATCTGGAGATTAGGAGTATAAGGCCAAAGTCCCTAGGATGAAGGCTATCTTCCTCATTTGTAAATGGTCATATGTAAATGGCATAGCCTCACATGGCAGATACAGGACAGGGAGACTTTGGTTATGTGGCAGAAGAAAGCCTAGTGACATTGTTCACTTGAGCTGTGTAGAAAGCAGAATAGTCAGTTTAATGAGCATGGCAATTGCATTAAGATTTCTAAGCAAAGTGTGAAAGGTACAGATTATTTTCTTATCCTTAATACTTATTGTCAAACATACAGAGAAACAAACTGAGAGAAAAACTTAATCCAGAAACAGAACAGCATGTCACGATTTGTTACTTCTGCAGAAGTCAAACAGAGCTAAACTCTGAGAAAAAATGACCTTCAAGCATTGTTAAGGAACGTATGACATAGACAGAAATATAAATGTGTGATTTTGCAGCAGTTAATGTTAAGTCCTAGGTGAGAAGGATTTGAGTGGTATTCAGTTGATTTTGGGACTCTTTCAAGAGATTATCCTTGAAGATGCTTCTGAAGCAAAGACCTCTGTCCCTAATCTATCTCCAAGACTAAGACAGAGACAGGATGATCTCTAACAGATCTGTGAGCAAAAATTGTCTTTATAGGAGTGAGCTCTAGAGCTCCAGGTAAACCTAACTGCAGACTCAAAAGGTTTGGGACAAGTTATTTAAGGAGAAACACAGCTTAGACTAAGAGTGCAAAATTAAAGGTGGCCCCTGGACAGCCGAGTGTTTAAGAAGCAGGTTAATGGAGTAATTCCCCTGTAACCATAAAAAAATTTTTTTTGTTGGTACTTCATAACTGCAATTTTGCTACTGTTGTGAATCGTAGTATAAATATCTGTATTTTCAGATGGTCTTAGGCAACCCTTGTGAAAGGATCATTGGACCCCCAATGGGTCTCGCCCCACAAGTTGAGAACCACTCATTTAGATGACCCTAATATGTTTGGCAACATCCAAAGCATCATGACCAGGAGCCAGCCAAACACATGCCTTCCTCTCTCCACCAACCTGAGTAGGATTTTGATTTGGCCACATCACCATCACAGAGTTTTTTCCCCAGCCTGTTTGATTGGGTGCTTGTTGGCCTTGACAGCCACATTGAAGTCTTTTATCTTCCTCATGTCTGACTTGATGGTCAGGGGGAATTTGAGGATGGCATAGCTTGTTTTTCTTGAGCATGCATGCACCTGCCAGGACAATTGGTCTGCCTCTGAAGCCTCAAGGCTTGGATCACTGGAAGGTAGGTGACTTATGGCTGTATCCTTTTTTGTGGCTCTGGATACCTTTCAGCCCTGCCTTCTTGGTTCTCAATGCCTTTGCTTTGCTTTTGGCCCCAGGTGTGATAGGAACTTCCTTCTTCACTTTAGGTGCCATCTTGGTGAAAAGCTATTTCACTATACAACACTGGCTTGCCTGGAACTCTGTATGTAGACCTGCCTGGTTCCAAATTTGCAGAGACCTACCTGCTTCTGCCTCCTGGTGGATTTATAATCTGATATTTGTATTCTGTTTATTATTATATTATTATTTAATGTGTGTGTGTGTGTGTGTGTGTGTGTGTGTGTGTGTGTGTGTGTGTGTGTGTGATGTGCATGTGGGTGCCCACAGAAACTAGAAGAGGGTGTCAGATCCTGTGGAGCTGGAGTTAGAGGCAATTGAAAGCTATTTAACATGAATGTTGAAATTCAAATGCAGGACCTCTGGAAGCACAGCTCTTAACCATTGAGCATTTTTCCTGTCCACTCCTATTTTTTCTCTGCATGTAAACAATCTGAGGAGAATTTTACCTGAAGGACTTCAGCTACATCTGGATCTGATTTGGAGGCTGAGATTTGAGACTTTAAGTAGATTCTGGGGTGGATGAGGTTTTAGGCCATGTGAGGAGGAAATGAATGCATCTGGAACATGAGAGGGACATGAAGTCAAGGGGTAGATGGTGGTGGAAAGGCTTACACCACACCCCATGATTCCCACCTCCTGAAATTCATGCTCTAGTGTAATCTTCCTCCACTGGAGTATGGCTGAATCCTGTGACTCCATTATAACCCAAAGAATACAGCGGGGTGACAGCATGTTTATTCTGTGATTAGGTTATATAATCTTGTGAGGCATTTCAGTTAGGAGACTTTCTTCTTAGCAGGTCATGGTAAAGTGGGTGGTCATGTGCCCCCCCCATAACAATAAGCATGGTAGTTAATTTTGTCAACTATTCTCTGGTAGCTAGACATTTGGTCCAGTATTACTCTGGATGTTTTAGTGTTTTAGATGAGATTGACATGTAAATTGAGAAGAGTGTGCATGTATATTATGGGTAGGCTGCATCTGATCAGTTGAAGGCCTCTCTAGAACAAAAGACTGGTCTTCCCTGAGCAATGTAAATTCTTCCAGAAAATGACCTTTGAACATATACTGCAATATCAGCTCTTTCTTGAGTCTCGGCGTATCAACCGGCCTTGCAGATTTTCATCTTGCCAAGTTTGCAGTCACATGAACCAGTTTTTTACAATCAAACTCTCAGTTCACAGGTTCCTATGACAAACGATTAGCTATGTGTCCCCGGAGAATATTACACAGTAAAGAACAGAGAGGTGCCACTGCTGAGTAGCAGCTGAGCCCCATACCCTAGCAGCCCCCAAGAAATGTAATGCAATTGACAGTTGTGGGGCCATTCTTGGAAGTGTTTACCTACCCACTTGAGCCTCAAATGAGTGTCTGACCTTGGCCAACACTTTGATTTCAGCCTTTTAGAGAGCCCACCTAAGCCACTATAAATGCATGTGCTTTTAAACTTCTATATTTGTGACAGTAGTGTTGAGGTGTTCTGGAAATTGAACCCAGGATATTAGCATACTAGGTCAATACTCTGACAACAGCTGTGTAAGCTGTACTTGTGACAGTAGTAATACACAGTGGATGACTAATACAAGAGGGTACTGGGGACTTTTGACTATGTGCACGTGGTTGGTCCTCCTCCAAAAGGACTCTTCTAGGTAATTTAGCCCTGCGTAATGCCTCCTTAGCAGAAACAGGCCATGGGCACATGGAAGCGTTGCATTATTATAATAAGATGCTCATCAGGCCTGGTGATGCAGGCATGGAATCTTGGCTGTTTGGGTGGTTGAGGCAAGAAGATTGCAGGTCCAAAGCCATCTCTGAGCTACAGACTGAGTTCAAGGACAGTTGTGAAAACTTGGTGAGACACTGTCTCAAAGAAGTGAAAACAAACTGTGGCAAAGATCCAGCCACGTGAGGAAAGTACCTTTGAGAAACATGAAATGGTGTAAAGATTCCTTGGCCATTGAGCTGATGTATTGAACTAACATGTGTGAAGAACTGACTAAAAGAAGAGTGCGCTGGTAACAGCTGACAGGGGCTGAGTGGGAAGACTAGTTGTGTTCATTTGCTTGAACTACCCTGACCAAGTACCACAAACTGTGGGCTTACAGAACAGAACTGTGTAGTTCTAAAAGGTCCATATGTGACTAAGAAGACCAAAGGACTGGTTCCTTTTGAGGGACATGAAGAACCATTTTGTCACAAACCTTGGCTCAAGCTTCTTCTGGCCTGATAACATGGATCTTTGTCTTTATTTTCATGTGAATGTGGTGTGTGTGTGTGTGTTCAAAGTCCACTTCTTTCACTTGGGAGTCCTCCTTCCACAGTCTGAGCCAACTACCTTAATCATATCTGCCAACAATCACATTTCCAAATTAGGCTGTTTTTTTTTTTTTTTCTTTTCTTTTTGAAGCACCAAGAGTTAGGAATTGAATGTGAAGTTTTGGAGGACACAATTTAATGCCTGAAGCAAGGCTAGTATGCCATGTCTGATAAAGGTCAGAGAAGGCCTCAGAGACCAGGGAAATGGGTTAGATGTTCTCTGAATGTAATGAGAAATCATCAGAGGGCTTCAAATCAGACAAGGGACATGATTTGATTTGTTTTAAAAGGGTCATGCTGGCTGATGGGTGAGACTATGAGAGGAAACAGTACCATATGCCTCATGACTCATATAGCTGACCTGCTAGAAATGGGAATTCTCGTCATAACAACCATTTACTGGACCTGAGGGCTCGAGTTTCATTGTTCATCATTAGTTCACAGGAAAAACAAATTTATCTGTCAAATGATAAGATGAACACATCCTCATGACCAAATATAATATATTGTTGTTCTTGGATGTCTACTTTGAAAATATGAAAGCAATATAAGCTCTCGGTAAAGAACTTCAAATGACACCAAGGGAAATAAACATACCTGCTCCATCTATCTGTTTTCACTCATTGGAGGTACCCTATCCATCTTCATACATATTTATTAGATTAGTATCCACAGTAATATGCTAACACTGTGCAAACTGTCCAATGTCATCAAGACAGACTCTTGCTTTCTTCTTCCTGTGGTATGGAAACACTTAGGATGAACAAGAGGACTGAACTGCAAGATTAGTAGAAGAAATACCACTGTGGGCTGGAGTGTAGTTTGCCAAGTGGGTACATCTATCCCAGCAGGAAAAAAAAAAAAGGTTGTTAGACTTGAGATCAAAAATACCATTCTAATTTCTGTTATTTTCTGCCTCTGAGGTGTTGAGGAAAATCACAATCAGGGCACTCTCATTTCCTCATATTTTTATAATTCAAGAGTATATATATATATATATAGAGAGAGGTGCTGCTGAATGACAGTCAAGTAGCTGGAGTACAGCTTTAATAGGCTGGGGGATATCTGGGGTGAATCTTGAAGGGCTTTGCAAGCTTTGGCTGTGGTCCAGTGGGAGATGAAATAGGAGGCGATAACATTAATGCATCTCTTTAAGTAACAATATGAGGCATACTGTTTGGGTGCCACAGATGCTCTAGTTTAGTGGCATATTCAAAGTCCCAGAACCTGAAATCATCAGGAAACACACTTATGCTAAAGGGACAACTAGCAAGCAGCTAGGAGAAATTTTCAAGCCCACACAGTTTGGGGGAAGTAGAATTTTTCTTCACTATAAATAATTTATTGATTTATGTCATTTGAAGTTGTGTGAGATTTAGGTTGTCACCAGGGTAAGGGTCTAATTTTTTTTCTTTCATTTCATTCTACAGTCCCTACTATATAGTATATGGCTCTAAGTGGGTACTTAATAAATGTTGGTTGAGTGAACCAATTATTCCCCGTACTTTATCATTTTTTAGGGTAAAAGTTTTTAATGGTAATTTTTTCAGGACTTTTTCCCCAGATTGGTGAAACTATTTGGGAAGGAGTAGGAGGTGTGGCCTTGTTGCAGGAGGTCTGTCACACTGGGGATGATCTTTGATGTTTCAAAAGCCCACACCATTTCATTAGGTCTCTCTGCTTGTGCTTGTGCAGTCAAGGTATAAGGTTTTTTGTTGTTGTTGTTGTTGTTATTGCTTCAGTGTTATGCATGAATGCATGTTGCCTTGCCTGCCTGTTCCCCATCATGATGGTTATGGAACCACCTTCAGAAATTATAAGACCTAATAAACTCCTTCTATAAGTTGCCTTGGTCATGGTATCTTTTCACAGCAACAGAAAAGTAACTAAGACAGCCCTGAACACACATGATGCTTGGATATCATTATTTTTTTTATTATACCCTAGAACATACAACATACATGCTGCTCAGATATTGAATGTCTTTAGAAGAACATGTGCTGAAGGCACATGTTTCTCATTATTGGGAGGCATAGGACTGTTACAACTGCCTAGTTTGGAAGTCTTTAGGTTACCGAGAGTGTACTCTTGAAGGGAACTGTGGACCCAAATGCCAGTCTGAGAGTCAGGAGAGAAAGAGACCTGGGAAATAGTGAATATGCTTCTGTTTGCCTGAAATAGTTTTGGTCTGTACCTCTTGTCCATTGACAGTTACGAAGGACCTCCCATTATCAAAGGTGCTGGAGAGATGGCTTAGTGGTTAAGAACATGTACTGCTCTGACAGAAGACTGCAGTTTAGTTTCCAGTAACCATGTCAGGCAGCTCACAACTACATCTAACTCCAGACTCAGGGGACGCAGCACAATCTTCTAGCCTGTATACACCTTTGCTTAACACTTGTACACAACACATATGCACACACAAATGCATGTGCACACACATGCACAGAAACACTTCAAAACTAAAACTCCATCTTTTAATTGTCTGGGCCATAACAGAAGTGATACAGGCAACCTGATGAGACAGAATCTTGCTATATTGCTAGCTCAGGCTAAGCTTAATCTCAAGATCCTCTGCTAGAATTACAGGCATGTGACACACCATTCCTGACTCTTCAGTCTTTTCATAAGAAAAGCATCTATTTTATTATGTACATTAAATGAGATGTCTAGTAAAGTAAGAATTATGTTCAAACACAGTATTCCCATAACTCAGCTATTGATTATGAATTACTGCTTCTTGACCTACCTGTCTTCTCGTTACCTCTGAACAAACCTTAGGCACATCAGTACTTTCATGATTGCACTGACATCTGGTGGCCATTCTCATGTTTTTCTCTGGGCACACCTGTGCCAAACAATCTATCAGCAGTTTGTGCTTCATACTTCATCTGTTATTATCTGAGTCCCACAGTAACAGCCCTACAGGCTCATCACTTTCTTTTCTTGAGAGGTAATCATATTAGATGCAGGGATGTTTGATAAACATCAGGAACCAAACTGCTGGTTGGGTGTGGTCGTGTATACCTAAGGAGAGGATCAGTTCAATATTACACTTGCCAAATTGGCAAGTTTGAAGCCAGCCTGGGCTATGTGGAAGCCTGTCTCATAAAACACACACACACACACACACACACACACACACACACACACACACACACTCTCACACAAAACAGTGAGAATTCAAGTTCTTAAAAATATTGTGTGTATATAAAGGGGTATTCTCTCAGCCTAGATATATGGGGGAGGGCCTAGGCCCTGCCCAAAATAATGTGACAGACTTTGAAGATCCCCCATGGAAGGCCTCATCTTCCCTGGGGAGCAGAAAGGGGATGGGATGGGGTTTGAGGGGAGACAGGAGAGGATGGGAGGGCGAGTGAACTGGGATTGACATGTAAAACAAGCTTGTTTCAAATTTAAACTAAGAAATATCATTAAAAATTGTGTGTGTGTGTGTGTGCACGCGCACGCACATGTTCACACACTCACATATCACAGCACCACATGTGTGTAGGTCAAGACAACCTGTCAGAATCAGTCCATTCCACTATGTGAGTCCTAAGGGATTGAACCCAGGTCTTCAAGCTTGGTGACAGATGCCTTTATTAACCGAGCCATTTCACCAGCCCAGGATTTCAGGCTTATAAGGCTTATTTTGATCCTTCCTGAAAAGATCCAAGTAAAGACAAGGGTAATAAATAATGTTCTTGGTAGCAGCAAAATGTCAACACCAGTATAGATATGTTCAAATATCAAAATAGGGAATGCTTTTGATAAATATTTTTTAATATTTTACTTGTATGTGGATGTATCCCATTAGCGCAGTGTGGTGGTTTGAAGAATGGCCCCATAGGCTCATATATTTGAATATTTGGTCACCAGGGATTAGAACTATTTGAAAGGATTAGGGAGGAGGTGTGGTCTTGTTGGAGGAAGTGTGTCACTTGGGCTCTAAGATTTCAGAAGCCCAAGCCAGGCCCTCTCTTCTTTCTACTGCCTGTAGGTCTGGATGTAGAACTCTCAACTACCTCTCCATAACCATGTCTGCCTCTGTGCCTGTGTGCCTGTGTGCCGCCTTGTTCCCACCATGATGGTAATGGACTAAACCCCTGAAAATATAATCGAGATCCTATCAAATGCTTTCTTTTATAAGAGTTGCTATGGCCAGGGTGGCTCTTCAGAACAACAGAACAGTGACTAAGACAGTGCATGTACCTGCAGTGGCCAGAGAGCATCAGGATCCCCTGAAACTGGAGTGGCAGGAGGTTGTGAGCCACTGACACTGGTGGTGTGAATCAAGTTTATATCTTTTGCAAGAGCAATGAGTGTTCCTAACTACTGAGAATCTCTTAGAATGAAAATGGGATCCAATGCAAACTGCCTCATAGGTACTGTCTGGCTGAAAGAGGGAAGGAGCAAGCAGGAGTCAGATGCAGGATAAAGGGGAGAAGAAAAACTTCAAAGTATGGCCTTCCTTTATTTTTTAGGTTGCATATCTAACCACTTTGCCATGCCCTGTCTGCCTTTAATTTACATGGCCACTCTGGAAGGGTTCTCACCAAACGCACTTTATTGTCAACATACCACAAACAGGCTCCTGAGAATACTATTTTTAAACTTGTGTGTGTGCTGATGCCCAAGGAGACCAGGGGCACTGGCTCTCCCTGAAGCTGGAGTTACAGGTGGTTGTGTGTTGCCTGATGTGAGTGCTGGGAGCAGAATCAGAGTCAAGTCAGGGTCCTTTGTAACAGCAGCCCATACTCTTAAATACTGAGCAATCTTTCCAACCCTGGAGGACCATTTTAATCACCCATCCTACTCCTCAACTGTGGGCCATAAGTCTGCTGAGGTTTACCATCCTACATGATTAAGAACTCCCAGAGAGAAACGCAGCTTCAAGCTCATTCTCATGTCGTCAGGAAAGTAGTACTAACACACAAGACAGGAGCATGTAAGCAGCCAGAATAAATGGGGTATCCGAGTATTTGCAGTGCCACACAAATATCAGGTGCTCCCCATTTGTCTCCTTACAGTAAAATTCAGGGGCTGGAGATGGTTCATCAGTTAAGAGCACTGACTGCTTTTCTAGAGGACTTAGGTTCAATTCCTAGCATCCACACAGCAGCTCACATCTGTCTGTAACTCCAACATTTGACATCCTCACACAGACATACATATAGGTAAAACAATGTACATAAAGTAAAAATAAACCAATTACATTGAAAAAAATCAGTACTGATGCTGGAGCTCAATAGTAGAAATTTTGCTAAGAGTATGCAAGGTCTTAGATTCCATCCCCAGAACTGGGGAGGTAAGGAAGCACTAAGTCTATAAAGTATAATTAGTATTTCACAAACATCTTAAAAGAAGCGAGCCTGGTAGTAGTGGTTTTAACCTGCTTTAAAATGTTTATCTCATGATGAATCTTTTGCCTACATGTATGCATGTGCACTGTGTATACACTTAGTGTCTGTTGAGGCCAGAAGAGATCATCAGGTGCCCTGGAACTGGAGTTACAGACCATGTTGGTGTTGGGAAAATTGAACCTGGGTCTGGTACAAGAGCAACAAGTGCTCTAAACCACTGAGCCGTCTCTCCAACACCACAGCTGCTTTTTAAATCATTCCATAAGCCCCACACCTTGTCCTCGTGCTTTCTTTTATGATTAAAAAAACAACACTCGAAAGTTCAGGATATTCAAAAACATACTAGAATCAAGTTGAATAAGGCTGTGCTTTATTACATGCATAATTACAAATCTGTGCTAAGTGAAAATGTATAAAGCAATGGCAACCTAGGTTTAAGCCACACAGAGAAAGGGCTGGACAATCCCATTAACCTTTCTGCTAATGTCCATTCCGTTGCCTTGAACATGATTGTTTCCATTTCTTACAATTTGCATAGCACTTGTCAAAGTGCTTTCCATTCATTGTCTCAGTTTATCCTCACAACAACCCTGTGAGGTAGGTAGGGCAATTTACACTATCCCCATTTTGCAGATGGGAACACTGAGGCACAGAGCGGTTAAGATCTTGAGGCTAGTTAGTAGAAGCATAGGGAATACAAACCAGGTCACCTAACTCCCCAATCCATGTTTTCCTTTTTTACACCATATCACTATACATGACCAGGGAGCAGAACAAAGTGAGCACTAAGCCACAGCTTTGGATCGGGCTGCATCTATAAGCAGGTGAAGCTAAAGCTACAAAAGCATGACTGAAGGGTTGGCAACATTCTGGTAAATGACTGATCTGAACAGCTCAGCACCAAGCTTCCTGTAGAAACTCGGGCTTTATTAGCTTTGGTTGAAGCTCCATTCTGGATGCCAAGCTACTACAGATATCTATGCATTAGCTTCAGCTGAACTTTGACCAACTCTTAGGAATTAAAATGTCCAGTCAGACAGATTTTCTTTGGCTACTGTGACTAAAGCCAGCCCTACAAATGAGCTTCCTATAGAGAACATCCTATAGTGCCCATGGGCTAGATCCTGGCCCTTCTGGTCCTCCTGGCTTCAATGGCTCACCCAATAGCTGGTATATTTCCCATGGCCAGAAATGAATTGGCAGAGGTATAAACAGGAGGCTGGCCTTGGTCAAATAAAGAAGAGTCATCATCATGACATTATAGTCACCCTTTGGTGACATGACCAAGATGCTATCAGGCCCAATTCCTTTCTGGCCTGTACCTGGATAGCAGCATAGCTTCAAAAGACAATTTTTAGAGAATAAAATATTAAACATATAATTTTATCTTGAATGGAATACAATTTAATCATCACACAGTCCCAAAGGACCAAATATATAGTAAAAAAAAAAAAGTAAATATATAAAAAGCTGAGTACTAAAAAGGCAGGACAATGGAGAAGAAAGTAAAGTAAAAGGAAGAAAGAGAATGGAGGGGAAAGAATCATATTCTGAGGTACCCTCTACTCAACAGCAAAGCTGAACATTCCCACGTTGATTAAAAAAAAAAAAACCAACCCATCACAGGTCCTGCCTTCTTCCCCATTTCACTAAATTACATTTTTCTCATTAAATCCTAAACTACCCCAAATTCCAGCACATTTGGACTAATATATAATACAGCTAAAGCCCTCAACACTCCCAGTAAGTATTGCTGGCTTTGGCCCCCTACTGTAGAGTGAGCAAACTGTCAATGACCCCATGAACTGAGGAGTTTCCATTCTCCATTCTCAGGGTCAACTTCTCTCTACCCACAAAAGTCCATACTCAAACAACATGCTCACAAAAATGGGGAGATTTGAATTTAGGATAAGAATGGTAGAATGAGCAAAAGAAACGAGGCAGAGACAGATTGTGTTTTTGCCTTATATGTACCATCAGTTTCTCCTCAGAAGGCCAAACGTTAGTCAGGGTATCCATTTGACAAGTGTGCCCACGCAGGCCAAAGACCCTTTGGTAGCAACTTAAGAGGTAGGAATTTTTTACTGTAAAGTTGGGTTGGACAGCCTGATAGGACACATGCAGAGAGAGAGAGAGAGAGAGAGAGAGAGGGGGGGGGAAAGGAAGAAGGAAGGGCGGGAGAAAAAAAAGGAAGGAAGGGAGGAAGGAAAGGAGGAAGGAAGGAAGAAAACCACATCATATCCTTCTTGGAGGATTTGGCAAAACCGTATTAACATCACTGGAAAACTCATTTTGTTCCCTTCATTTCTTCATAACTTTGCCCAGACACAGATGCTTAGGAATGAGAATGTGGCCAGCATATGCATGGGGAGTAGCTTAAAGTTGCTAATACATTTTTCCATGAACCTCTCTCTTTGGAACAAATGGCTGAAACTGAAGCAAAGGCCAGCAATTTCCAGCTGTGCTGTGCCCACTCATCTCCAAATTTACACAGCTTCTGAGCTGCAATGTGAGAAAACAACGTAGTTTCAATATAGAATAAAAACATAGCAGGAAGGCTTGAAACAAAATGGTAGAAGGTTTATCATCTGGACACTCAGATAGTACGTTCCTCCTTAAGTACATGTCATATGCTGACCCTGTCCACAAAACCAGACTGTCCTCAAGCCAAATGGTACTTTGAGGCTCTAGTTTGGGAATCCTAGACTTGAGGATGACTTGCCTTTTTCTCCCTTTGGAGCACATAATTAAGTTTTTCTGCCCACCTTATTTATGCCAAGAAGCACAGACTAGGACACGGGATGGCTTTCTTCATGCTACCTAGCAGCATACACATTTCATTTTCAATGCCTGACCCTCCCCCTAAAGGGAACCCAGAAAACCCCAGAGGCAGTTGCAAAGATGAATGTTTTAGAACAGTGAAGACGAGCCCACATATTCAGAGACTGATCTTTTTAAAAAGGCCCCTGCTTTTCCTGTAAAGAGTTTATATTGAGACTCTAGTGCCAAAACAATTGGCCTGCTTTGCAGTTAAACCAGCAAATTAATTGTTTGCTCTGCCAGCTGGCCAATTCAAAGTCTCATCAATTCCAACTAATCCACCAGAAATGCTCTGTCCTAAGGACTACATCAGCTCTACTCTGCAGCTGGGCTGCGCCAGAACACTGGGGCCAGAGAAAGCAGGGTGCTGCAATGCAATGTGGTTATTTCTAACCAGACATAAGTAGACATGATCTTTAACAGCTATTATTACCCATTGCCAGTCCCCGTTTGCTATCTCTAATTGAGCTCACTATGCACTCTCTCTAAACTACATTAAGTTCTTCCCACTGAAGGTGTGAAGACATAAAATTTAGCAGTTAGACTTCTACCGATCCAACAACTCCCTTCATGGCTACATTTCCTCCAGATAGATTTCCTTGGAAAATTCACACTCTTGAGGCATTTATTGGTGTTCTTTTGTAAACGCTTTCCTTTTATCAGGCTATTTCCTTTTCCAGTACCAAAATAAACTTGTCTCAATTCATTTTAAAATCTTATATTGTCCAGTATTTTACCATTGAGGTATGTAGTCATTTGAGGCTATGACAGACTTCCCTATATTGGCTTTGTTTTTTCCTTTTCATTTTGTTTTGTTTTGAGGATTACCTAACTGATGAAATGGAATGGCAATGACAGGAAGAACTTCCCTTTACCTCAAGACAAGAACCACTATGTGTCCAGGTGCTAGGCTAGCAACCTTGTAGAGTACTCCAGTAAGAACCAGCCAACCATCGAGGGATTGGACATACAATGGACACGATACCCTACAGCTATTTCTGGCATACAAGCTACAAGGATTCCTGAGAGAATGAGGTTAATGAATGGTATTTCTAAGAAGTGAGGTATCAAAAGGGATATTGTCAATTATCTGGAGAGCCCATCGGTGCTTAGCATCTAGACAGTATCCATTCGCACAGTGTTATCTGATTTCTTAGATTTATTCTCTGAAGTAGCACCTTAACACTGGCTCATCTGTGTACAATGAAGAAAAAAAAACCTAGAAGGCAAATGAGACAACCCATGTCACTCCTGCTCTATGAGACATGATCAAACATTTCCTTGCCATCAAATATCAGCCATGGTAACATTTCCTGTTTGGCACACTTTGTTGAGGAAGGATCACCAATGAAATAGGTACCGACTGAACCTGAAATCCATAGACAAGAACTCTGATCTCCACATAATACACTATGTGCTCAGGCAGAGTCTCATCTCACACAAAGAATGCAGTAGCATAGAAAGAACAAGACATAAAATCACGGAGCCATGATTATGGTACCATGTACCCCTAAGCATTCTTTTTCATTAAAATGCCAGAGCAATAGCTTTAAAAGGAGAAACTCTGGTGGCTACCTTGACATAGTAAAGATTAAAAAACAAAATATGCCTTGGCTACTCAACCCTAGATAATAAAGGAATTTTTGATTTTGGAACAATAAGAACTGGGGGTAAAAAAAAAAGTCCTTGACTCAGGGATCAACAACTTTTAAAATGAGGTACACTGAGTTGCTTGGGAGGGAATGTGTCAAGTGCCACTGATTTTGAGCTAGGACAGTCGGAAGTATCAGGGACAGATTTGTAAGATGGACAAGGCCAAACTCTTACCCAACAATTTTGACCTCACTGCCATGGGAAGCTGAGACAGAAATGGAGGCATGGCAGCAGAAATGGGGCCACATGGCAAACAAGAAAGTATCACCTCTAGTCTAAGTGCTGTGAGACTGCTGAGCCTTGGCTTACAATTTGACTAGCCCAAGTAGGTATTTTTGTCATTATTAGGAATGATTAAGCATACTGCTTCATCCTAAAGAGGACTCAGTGCTGAAAAGAAAAGAAAACAGAATGGAGGGAGAGTGATTGCACATGGATAAAATGATAGAAAATGAAAGAGTGGTTGGAATGCTGGTGGTGGCTCTTGAATTCCACCAGGTGTTTCTATAATGTAATTTTCTTTTAAATTGCCACACTTGTGGTAGGAAATTGAGACAGGCACCTCTTTAACTGGGTACAAGCACCTTTGGTGTCATCAGGCCTCATCCATCCACTTAGGTTTTAGGATGGCTCTGCATTTTAGTCAGATCTGGTACCTCAAGGTAGCTGCAGTTGCCTATCCCATTCCAGTTCTTTCAATACATAGAGAAGTATTGATCTCTAGCCTACTTCTTGCTCACAGGTACAATGGCCTGTTCTGCATACCCCACACTGGGAGGAGCACAGGTGTCCAGTTATTTTAGTACTGGTGGTCTTTTCAAAGGAATGCATCAGGATGCTGATGCAGCTCTCACTCTTCCCTGCTTTATCAGTATTCAGCCTAGACTCGCTTCCATACACTGTTCTTACTTATTCCAGAAGCCTAAAGCACCATCATCCATGGAGGTGGCATCTGGGTAAGAGATTTGGTTAGGACTTCACAAAAATCCTTATCACCAACTTTGCTCAGAACTTTATCTTCAGTTCAAGAAAACCGGGAGAAATAATTCCTAGATACTAATAAATTCCTAACAAAGTCCTTGTCTACTAGCTAGCATTGCCATTTGGAAAATTAGCCTTTCTGCAGCCAAGGAGAAAGCTCTGTAACTTTGTGCACTTCAAAAGACCAGGACGAGCAGGCTTTAAAGGTCATCCCCTCTACTTCATTTGGAGGAGATAACCAGAGCAGCACTGTCTTCTCATGAAAAGGTAAACGTAACAAACTAATAACGCTAAATACTGTAACAGGAATAAGAATTTAACTGAATATTCACAGTCTAAAAAATGCCATTGCTATTTCCTTCTGGCTTTCCTTTCTGTAGCTTGAAAGGCAAAGCCCCTTAGTTCACACTTCATCTTCTACCAAGGACAGTTAGAGTCTCCCCCAACACATGACTATTTCATGAGTTTCCTGCAAACTATATTTCAGTTGGACTTTTCTTGCATAGTTTTCAGTGATTGCATATTGGCTAACAATTACTTTTAAATTAAAAAAATAATTTTAAAGAACAAACATAATTAAACCATAGCAATCTCGTTTACTCTTTCGTGAACCCTTCCTAATGCAGTATCACATAAGCCTATCTGTATTTTCTCCTAGAGAGATTCATTTCCAGAAATTATGTAGTGCAACTGGTTAACTTGTAGGAAACAGACAACACACTAATATGACTTCACCATTCAAATATGGGAAATGTGTTTTGGGTACCCAGTTAATAAAATATATCCATGGTCCGCAATGTCCTTGTTTTATATCCAAAACAACACCATGATTCTAGTTGAAGAGGATGGAATCAGGATCTTGGTTTGCCATCTGTGCTATGTGCTTTAACACATCCTTTTTGGTAATGATTCCAAGTAAGCGCCTAAAAGACAAACACATAAAACAAAACCAAAATAAATATACAGTGAAAATACTATTCTTAACTAAAAGTGATGTTTGTCCTCCTTAATCTTTCTCAACTTTGTTTTCAACATAATCTGTACTTGGAGAATGATGTGCTAACAGTAAGAGATATATATCATTCTCAGACAAATAGAGCAATGCATACATCCCTAAATACACAGACACTTCTACATCTAGGTTTCAGGTCCCACATTTCCTTCTGATTTAAATTTTACCCTCCAAACCTATACATCTTATCTACTTACTGCAGCCCTGTTCAAATGCTCCACCAGCCCCAAATACCCTTGGTCCTATGAACCAGCCGAGACTCGGCACTGCTCCCAGCAATGGCATGCTCTGTGCAGGCTCGTCCACAGTTCTTATTTGTTTTGCTTTTGCCCTATGATCTCTTGTGTATTCCTGACTTTCCTATAACCATGCATACTACTCAAGGACAGAGAAAATTTCTTTACTTTCATAGCTCCCAGAATCTCATGGAGATGAGTTAGGGTTTCAGTAAACACTACCTTCTAGAAAGTGTACTTACTGACTTAGCAGTTGAAAGTTATTGATCATGTCACTTCCAAATTTTAGAAGCAAGGAGTGTTTATAAAGTTGTAAGGTTAACATAAAGTGTTAAAAGCAAGAAAACCCTCCAGCCCTTTCCTTAACCTGCACTCTTTCCCAATAACAACAGCAGGATTTCTTTACTGCACAAGATGTACTCTAGGAAGAAAAGAGCCTTGGGCTTGAAGTTCAAAGACTTGTGATTTACAGCCTAGCCTACCATTTATTTATTTAACCAGGGGCCCTTGTGTAGATAACTTCACTGAAACATGGATATTTATTGTCTGTCCTCAAATAATAACAATGGGATTGTAAGTGTAAAATCGTCTTCCTTTCATTTGGAGACAGAGTCTCATGTAGACCAGGTTGGCCTTAATTCATTACATTGCTGAGGCTGGCCTTGAAGAACTGATTCTCCTGTTTCTACTATCCAACTGCTAGGATTACAGGTGTGTGCCACCACCCTGGTAGCAGTCTCCTGTAAGAATGGCTTTGGTTGCTCAAGGGCAACCATAGTCTAAAACAATAAGATATTTTAAAAGGAGGGAGAACTCTGCATTCACAAAATGTTTATGCCAGTATTATTATAATTGTTTTACTTAATATTTATTGATTTTACTGACTGCATCTGACTTATAAATTAAGCTTCCTCATAGGCATGTGAGTATACAGTACCAAACAGAGTATATATGACGGTCAATAGTAGCCAGAGTTTCAGGCTTCCCGTGGTGATTAGCAGGTTATGTCTGAAGGGTTGGAGGCACCACTGTACATCTCTGACACCATTAAAATTTCAGTGATGCCTGTACACAACAGCACAGTTCCTTTCTTGGTAAAGGAGTTACTGATAATGTGCAACTAACAGTTTTCATCTCCCAAACAAGACCCTTTAATCAATCTATCTTCTTCTTGGAGCTTTGAAAAGGCCTAAAAGTGTTCATTTAAGTTTGGGTTCTCCCTTTTATCTCTCCATTCAGTTTCTCCCACAATCCAAACTGCCTTTATTCAAGGGTGCTCACCCATTGTGTGTAACCAGGCACTGGCGCAGTCCCAGCTTGCGGAAGATATCCACTACGATCTCCATTGGCGTAAGGTCTGTCACAGTGAAGGGGCTGAGATCCAGGATGTTCCGAAGCTTCAGGGTAGGTGGAGTATATGGCGGCATTGGAGGTGAGTGCTCAGTGAAATAAATGATGGAAGTGCTCACAACCCCATCCTGCTTCTTCCGAGCATTTTCTATGTGAAGAGAAGGAAATGAGAAGTTGAAAGCTGAAGTACTAGCTCTACATTCTGTCCCTTAACTAGGCCCCTTCCCCTTGTCTCCCCAGCTTCATGCACACTCAGCAAGTTCCTTTATTCCTTTTCCGAAATCCTTACCAATTGAAATGATGAGATCTCTTCGAAGAACAAAGCCCACGAGTCTTTGTGACTCTCGGGAGACTACCACTGGAAAGCCACTATAAGTGGTTTCACTGATTATGGTCTCAACATCTTCCACAGTCATACTGTCCTGAGTAAGGACAGTCAGCAGGGGATCATTTCTCCGGGGCTTCATCACATCCATTGCCAGAGTCTTATGAGCGAATTCTTCTTTGGCTTCAAGAAAGGGGTATCCATTGAGACGAATATGGGCATCATAAATGCCCTCTCGCCCAAGAGCATCTGCTACCCACTTGCTTGTCATGGCTGCAGCCATCAGAGGCACAATATATTCCAGGCCACCAGTCAGTTCAAACATTATGACAACAAGAGAAACCGTCATCCGAGTTACCCCACCTACAAAGAAAAAAGACACAGGAAACAAAGCACAGGAGTCATTACAACTGCATACCTGCTGTGAGCCTCACTGGGAAAAGAACTAGAAATAATGCTAGATCAGAGTCTCACCAACAATTGTGCAGATTCCAGATTGCATTAAAGCATGGCTGTATGGTAGACATGGCTTAAATTTCTCAAAATAACAAAGTAGAAACACCCTTCTAGTGTTTACAAACTTGTTTTTTCTCTCCTAATTGTAAATGCAATACATGCTCATTACAGAAATGTACCTGCTTATAAGCAGAATAAAATTTTTGTTTTTTCCAATACAAAACTGTGCATTCTTACATATAAGAAGAGTAAAATTTTTATGTTTTTTTCTGATACAAAACATGTATTTTACATATGTGAGCTCATATAATGTTTAGTTCCCTAACATACTTTTCTCACATCATTTGTTTGAAATATTTGACATTATTCTCAACTTTAAATTATATTAACAAAAAAATTAAAGGGTTGGGTCAGCAAGATGGCTAGCTGTTGCCAGGTCTGATGCACAAAGTTTGACTGTTCAAAACCCAGGTGGAGAAAGGAGAGACATGACTCTGGTAAGTTGTCCTCTGTTGTTCACACACACACATTGTGGCATAGGCTTTCCCTCTCCCACCATAAAATAAATGTAAGAAAAAAAGGTTTAAATATCCCATTGAAAGATGCTAAAAGGTAACAGAGGCCTTGTGGTCCAGGCCTATAATTCTAGCTACTCAAGTGCTGGAAGTAAGAGCATTGATCAGACGAGTGGGAAGACATCAGTGAGATTTTGTTTTAAAACCAAAAGGGAAAAGATGGCTTACAATATAGCTCAGTAGTATTTATATACCACTAGAATACAGCTTAGAGTTTGCCTAGCAAGTAGCATACCTTGGGTTGGATCCCAAGCATCACACACTTGCACACATACAAAAATATGCTACACACAACAGCATCATGTTTACGGGCCATAGAATGTGATATATGAATGGAGCACAATTTACTTCACAAGTTCCTTCAGGTTCAAATTTAGGTTACTTTTCATTGGCAGGGGTGGAGGCTGGGCTGCTTTTTAGAGAAGGTATCACTACGTAGGTTAGGCAGGCCTGGAACTTGAGACCCTGCCAAGGGCTGATTACAAATATGTGCCACCACATCTGCCTAATTTTGGCTCTTAAAAATAATACTGTGATACACTTTCTTAGGCATGTAGCCATGTCCAGATTTCTGATGACTTTCCCTATGTGAGAGATTAGAATTATCTTTCTTACAATGTTTGAGAAATAGTAACCCCAAAAAGAAATGGATAATCATGAAGGAAAAAAAAAAAAAACTACTCTGCAGTCCATTGCATTTCTTATTACTCTTCATTTGTATATTACTGGCAGTGTAACTTTTTTGAAGCCAAATGCAAATACTACTCACCTAAACAGGCTGCAGCCCCAACCATAGCATAAAGGCCAGGCGTGATGCAATCAGCTCCCTGACTACACCAGCTATTGAAGATGCCCCAGTCATGGTGGTAATAAGCCAGTTGCTCCATTCCTACTCCTAAAAGACGACCTGCTATAGCACCAACAGCCATGCTGGGGATAAAGAGACCGGAAGGAATCTGCAAAGAGAAAGCAAGAGGTACTTAATGAGAGATGCTGCTGCTTTTGGCATATGGTAGTGCTAGAGGACTGACCCTCTGCGAAGCAAACAGGCCAGCGACAATTTAACTATGCACTATGCTACCAAGTGGCTGCAAAGATTTGTGTAACTCTACAGGGACTAGAGGTTCTCTGGGACGTGCAGGCAAGGATGACTTCGAAGAAGCTTACCCTGATTCGGGGGGTCCATCAGGCAAGAGCCTGAACTCTCCAGACCAACACAAAACTGGAGGCAGAAATTAGGCCTTTCCCAAAGAAAAAGGAAAATAGATGGAATTTCTTATTTATGCAGACATTTCCCCCAATTCTGAATTTTTATCAGTAACAATCTACCCTTTGTTGACTATTGTGTTTTATGCTGGATGGTCTATGTAAAGATTTTGATAGATTCTCTATAATAAACCCAGAAATTAAACATTGTTATTCCTAAATGATAGGTCCCAAGGTTCAGAGAGTTTAAGTCATTCACCTGAGGTCAAGAGTGAATATTAGTACTGGGATTTAAACAAAATTCTCATAATGACAGATATATATTGCATCCTAACCCATCACTCGAATAAAAAAAAATGATGGCATAGGAAGTTTCCATTTACCTAATAACAACACCACCAGAAGATTAAACACAATTTTTAAATGAGATAGTGGCTGTAGCTGCATGCTTAACTGAAAAAAAGGGGGGAACATTCAGCTACCTTCCTGTTTTGTTTCTTGACTTCTACGAGCTATTAATATCAAAGGAAGGAAATGACAGTACAGCTTATGGTTCCTCAATAGTGTGCAACTGACATTGGGATACACTCAAGTTGGTATTCTGTGGATCTACAGATCCCCTTTAGAAAACACAAGACAACAATGTTGAAATCAACCCTGGAAACTTTTCAGGGCCTCCATCCTATCCCTGGTTCAAATACCCTTCCATGGATAAGAGAGGGAACAATATGGTAGTAGGGTGCTGAAGAGGAAACAAAAAAGAAGAAAAACCTAGGATGGAGGAAACCAATTTATCCAATTTCCTGTTTTTGTTTCTTCTAAAACTTGGAGATTGTAACAGTTATTAAAGGTAAAGAATGACACCCTAAGATCTGCTTTTAAGTATGATACAATGATTGTACATATTTATTGAGTACAATGGGATACTTGGATATGTGTATACAATGTGTAATGATCAAATCAGGATAATTACCATATCTATCATTTGAACATTCGTTATGTCGTTGTCTTAGGAACATTCAAAACCTTTTACAACATAGAATAAATTATTGGTATTGTCACTTTACTTTGCACGAGACTTACTCCTCAGATAATTCTACTCTGCGAGTGTATGAAATCAACTGTAGCTCTTTTGTGTAAGAATTTGCTTGGATTATTTTTTACACTTATTGTGGTGTGTGTGTGTGTGTGTGTGTGTGTGTGTGTGTAAAATGTTTATGTAGAGGCCAGAAGACAACTTTCAGAAGTCGGTTCTTGCCTTTTACTATGTAGGGTCTAGGAAATGAACTCAGGCTTGGTGGCAAACACTGTTACCTACAGAGACATATCACTGGTCTGTGTTATCTGTTTTTGAGAGTTGAAATATTTTAGTCTCAACCGTGAAGTGGATCCTACTTATTACCAAGTCAACAGGGATACTAACTGTACAAACACCATTTAGCTATGTATTGGGTTGAACTCTATAAAGTTGCTAAACACTAAAATGTGTTTAAGATGGTAGAATATTGTTAACCTCATGGAGTTCAGGCTAAAGTAGTTGTTCTTTAATTAACTCTAACATGTATCCCATAAAATAGCAGTTTTCAGTCTTCCTAATGCTCTGACCCTTTAATACAGTTCCTTATGTTGTGATAACCCCCAACCATAAAGTTACTTTCATTGCTACTTCCTGTCATTTTGCTGTGGTTCTGGATTGTACTGTAAATACCTGATAAGTGACCCCCAAGGGCCTGAGAACCACTCTATAAAGACTATCAATACATTAGTCACATACTGTACTTGCATAGAAAATGCTCTAGAACAAATATCCCAATATCCTTTTTGTGGGGAAAATGTTTTTACATAGAAATAGAGAAAACGTTTCTTTTAAAAACTCCTTAGTGAGGTTTTCATTTGATCTAAATACAAGTATGATCAATTTGAGACAGAGTTATCATTGTCCACCAAGTCATGAAAACATCGAGGGGCAAAGAAGCATCTGGGGACATGTCACATGAACTATCAAGACTGTAGGATACTTTGGCTTTGCCCTCCAAAGCCCACATCCACACAGAACATTCACACAGAATTCACCAAAAGAATTCCTCACCTTCATGCCAAAGGTGAATATAGTAATGACTATTTTCAGTATGAGTGTCAGGGCCAGTTGCCACATAGCACTGTAGACTCCATTGCCAGCAGGTCTGTCCGGCAGCTCACCACCTTTGCTTGTGTTGAAATGGTTCTCATAATCACAGAGCTTGGAGGAGTCCAGGAGGCCACAGTCATTGAACAGCTCAGAAATGAGCTCACTTGTGCTCATCCGGGTGTATTCATTGGGGAAAGCCAAGATGGCAGTGATGGCTGTCACAATGAGTACCTCAACGACAGGATACTTGCCCAATTGTGTGGTTTTACGCTTCCGACACCAGGCAATGTTGGTGCGGATAAACAGAGCTCCCCAAAGGCCACCGAATATGCCTAGCACAATAAATGGCACGAGCTCAAAAAGATGCCATGGGGTGTGAAACTCCACATAAAATAGAACCAAGCGGCTGTTTCCAAATGGATTGATGGACCGCAGTGTGAATGCTGCCACCAGGGCAGCAAAGAATGAACGCCATAGTGTTTTGAGGGGGAAATAGTAGCTGACCTACAAGACAGAAGGTGAGAAAGCAAACTTAGTCAAGATGCAAAAACTGTTTCAAATGAAATGCGGGGGCTGCTGCCATTGTAGTCAAGGATGACAACTTTCCAGAAAGTTCTGCTTACATGCCAAAGGACCAAATTGGGCAGAACACTCAGGGACTGCAACATACATAGATACTGGCCAAGATTTCTAATACCAAAGCATACACATGCTTTACAGACAAAAGTCATTACCTCTTCCAGGCTGAATAATACTCCACCAATAGGTGCTCCAAAGGCTACAGATACACCAGCAGCTGCAGCAGCTGATAAGACCTACAATCCGAAATGCAAAATCAGCAATAGAATAATATGGTCTTCTTACATTCAATCACACTTTAAAGCAATGTTCATAACCACTAAGAAATTAAAAAATAATAACTTTACACAGATGACCACTTTAACAGAAGCAACACTAAATAGACTCTGTGGGTTATATTTAAGTGTGTGTGTGTGTGTGTGTGTGTGTGTGTGTGTGTGTGTGTGTATTTATAACACCAAAGAAAAAGGTGCCATGAATTTGACAAGGGATCATATGAGAGAAGTTGGAGTGAAGAAAAGGAAGGGGAGAAGTGATATAATTACATTTTAATTAAAAATCTTAAAAGGAATTGGAATTCAGATGTAGAGAAGGAGGAGTGATAATAAAATGGGGACAAGACCAGGCTGCAGAAACCCACAGAGACAGCTGACCTGAACAAGGAGGAGCTAATGGGCCCCCAGATTGACAGCAGGGAAACCAGCATTGGACCCACCCATACCCCCTGAATGTGGGTCTCAGTTAGAAGGCCTGGGCAGTCTAAGGGACCTCTCACAGTGGAACCAAGATGTATCCCTGGTGCATGAAAGGGCTTTGGGAGCACATTCCCCATGGAGGGATACTCCCTTAGCCTAGAGGCAGGAGGGGAGGCCTAGTCCCTACTCCAAATGACTTGACAGATTTTGTTGATCCCTCCTGGAAGGTATCACCTTCCCTGTGGAGTGGGGAGGTGGGAATGGGAGGGGAGGGTGTTGGGGGGGGACATGGGAGGGAGAGGGAACTGGGGTAAATATGTAAATAAGAAAAAATAATAATAAACAAAATCTTAAAAGTGGGAAACACATTTTACATGTTCTATATCAAAAAGTGAGGTTCAATTTCTATTTTCTTGAAGAGCAAATAGTATATGCTAGATGATATATATATATATACATATATATATATATATATATATATATATATATATATATATTCTGTATGTTTGAACCAAAAAAAGACCCTTTATTTTGTGATTGCGGCATGTGCTCAAGTCTGATTGGGCCTGGATTGGCAGCACTCTTGATGCAGCACATGAACTTGAGTTTGGAAACCCAGATAAAGTGCTTTGCAGTGAGGTGTTTCACCCACATACTTTGTTTCTTTTAATTTTTGAAACTATAATTACACCATGTCCTCCCTCTATTTCCTTTCTCCAAACCCTCCCATATTCTTTACCTTGCTCTCCTTCAAAATTATGATCTTTTTTTACATTCCTATTACATGCATATATACATATACATATATGTATGTATGCATGTATTCCTAATTGTAACCTGCTTAGTCTGTGTAATGTTACTTGTATGTACAATTTCAGAGCTGCCCAGGGAAGACTACTTCTCCCTCTTTCAGCTTCCTGATTAGCATGTGGTTCTTTGTGTAGGATTGAGGCCTCATGGACTTCCCCCCTAGCACGTTAGGAAACATTTTAATGAGATATTATGGAAGGCTCTAGTGATATAAAAGTGAAGTTATAGTTTAGAATTGCCTATAACTTGTAGCCTATTCCAGTCTCAATGGACTATAGAAATACAAATGGAGAGACAACTAGATTTTTAAGGGCAGAGAAGATAGATGGCACAAAAAGGGAAGAGAGTAAAACATCACCAGGAAAACAGGGGGAAATGAACAAGTGTTTAGAGAAGATTGCCTTGCATGGGAAAGTGCAGGTATGTAAAATGTGCTGAACACACACTAGTGGCAAACAGACTAGAATTCATAGGAACATGTCATTTCCTTGCACACTACTAGCTGTGGAGAGAAATGATTTAAAGGCATATAGTAAAGATGAAATTGAACAAAAGGAAGAATTTGGAAGACTGGACTATTTCTTGACAAAACACACAGGCAGGTTTCTTCAGGACTGGCAAGCCATCTAGAGAAATTAAGGGGAAGGGAAAGGAGATAAATCTCTGGTGCTAACCTTGAGAACTTGGACAAATCAGAGCTCAAAAGGCTGTCTTTGAGAAGGACAGGGAAGCCAAAATTCAACCCATAAACAGAGATTTCACTGGGTATGTTTAGGATGAAACTGGAGTTTTATATTTGTGAATGGAATCTCTGAATCCCTGACCAACTCAGATCTGCTCACTGTGATAAGGTCACTGGTCACAAACATGTTGTGCTGCTGCTACGGAGAACTACAAAACAAGGCAACTTTCACAAGGCCCTGGGGCTGAGGCCCAGCATGACAGGAGAGACACTTGGATATCCAAGGTATAGAAAACAGACTAAAGATCCAGATGGTCAGATAAAATGTCTGGCAAGTTCAGGCAAACATTTCAACTTTTATACGTAATCCAGTTTCAAACTCAACTCTGTGTAAAGGCAACAACAACTACCAACACTTATTCTTGCCCTTTAGAATGGTTTTCTTTTCAATTACTTCACTTGCTACAGATTATTCGGGGTAAGCAATTTCTCTAATTTCACACAGCTTCTGTGCCCTTCTACCGCATGACAATCTACTCACATGCCCCTCTGTCACTCCTGCTTGTTTCCCTCTCCTGTCTGTTACAGGAACTTTCCCCTACTTAGTGGAAACGTTATTCCTTACTTCAAACCTCAACATTTTTAGCTTCCAGAGCCTCTGCTTTATCTTTTTGCTGTCGTTATCTTCAGGAGAAACCACTGGATTCCAGTTTTACAAGAGGTCCTTTCTAATGAAATGATCTAGGCCTTGACCTATTCTGCCTGTGACTTTTAGGCCATTCAAGGGAAAATAAAACAAGAACCACTGCTTCCTTAGGTTCATAATTACAGCAAGATAAAGGTAACCAATGACTTAGGACAATTTAAAAAAATATTCTTCCTCCTCAGTGGACAGAAGGAGAATTAGATATACAGAGCTAGTTCCAGGACAAAGTCCAAAGCTATACAGAGAAACTCTGTCTCGAAAAACCAAAAATAAATAAATAAATAAATAAAAATATGTAGTTAAAAAGAAAAATATTCTTCTTCCTCAAAATAGTATACGTTAACAACTGGATGAATTTGAGCAGCAGCACAAGCACAGTGTGGTAATATGAAAGAAAATGGCCCCCAGAGGGAGTGGCACAGTTAGGAGGTGTGGCTTTGTTGGAGTAGGTGTGGTCTTGTTGGAGGAAGTGTGTTACTGAGGGGTGGGCTTTGAGGTCTCATAGATGCTCAAGCTTCACTCAGTGTGACACTTTCTGTTGCCTGAAAGATCTAGAATTCTCAGCTACCTGTCCAGCCCCATGTCTGCCTGCACGCTGCCATGCTCTCTGTCATGATGCTAATGGGCTGAACCTCTGAACTGTAAGTGAGCCCCCTCAATTAAATGTTCTCCTTTATAAGAATTGCCATGTTCGTGGTCGGGTTAAGAGCACTGGTTGCTCTTCCAGAGGTCCTGAGTTCAATTCCCAGCAACCATACGATGGCTTACAACCATCTACAATGAGATCTAGTGCCCTCTTCTGGTGTGCAGACATATATGCTGGCAGAACACTGCATATGTAATAAATAAATAAAGCTTAAAAAATAAATCAAACAACAAAAACTGAAAAGAAATCCTAACTAAAACATACAGTAGAAAGAATTTAGATGGGTTGAAGCAAGAGGCAGGCAGGGAGAGTCTAACAGAGGGAGGAACTAATTCAAGTGACATTTAATAATAAAAGATGAAAAATCTGCCATTTGAAATTATACTTTATGTTTACTCTTACATAACAAGTCCCTCAAAATCTATTATTTTCTATAACTTCATTTTTAGAAGTGACATATAAAAATCCAAGTCCTCACTTCTTTCCTACTATATTATCCCACCTAATAAAAGTGCATGCTTTCTACAGTTTAACAAAATTATTTCCAGATATTTTTGGGTTTTATGTGTTCATCATCATGTATGCAGATATGCACATGTACAGATGCACGTATCTGCAAGGGAGGTCAGAAATCAACCTGGTGTTGTTCCTCAGGAAATGTCCACTTCATTTGTTGAGATAGTGTCTTTCATTGGCCTGGCTGGCTATTGAGACCCAAAGATCTGCCTGACCCTACCAAGCACTGGGATTATAAATATGTACCACTTTAAAAGAATAGGTTTGCCAGGTGGTTGTGGCGCTCGCCTTTAATTCCAGCACCCAGGAAGCAGAGGCAGGTGAATCTATGTGAATTCTATACCAGCCTGGTCTACAGAGTGAGTGCCAGGATAGGCTCCAAAGCAATACCGAGAAACCCTGTCTTGAAAAACAAAAACAAAATAAAATAATAAACAAATAAATAGAATAGGTTCTTGGAGATCAAATGTTCGCAAGGTAAGAACTTTACTGACTGAGCCAACACACCAGCCCTAAACATTTTCTACGTAAGTGCAAAGACAGACATTTTTTAAAAATTACTCGTTGTCCCATAAACAGTAGTCACAAACTAGCTGCAGTGTTCTGTTGTCAGCAGTCCATGTCAATATATTTAAGGTTATCTCATTCTCTCATTCTTTTAAATGTTGCACAGTTTACTATGATATGAGCAGAACAGCTTTTTTTTTTTAAAATCAAGCCCCTATTTGATGGACATTCTGCTAATTTCAAGCTTTCACAATGTTAATGAGTTTGTGTTGACTATCATTAGATAACTGTGCAGATACACATGCTAGGATAGCTATAAAACAGCCTCCTAGAACTGAACCTGCTCAACCAAAAGCCATTTGAATTCACAAGAATTAAATCCCCAAATTCTGACCACTAAGATCTTAGCATTTCTGCTCAAGAGTACAAATCAACTATTAAGGTCATGTGTCATTACCTCTCTGCGCTTGGCTTCATTCTTCCTGTATTTGTTGAAGCAGTGGCACAGGATGTTCCCACAGCAGCAAGCCACGTGCACTAGGGGGCCCTCTTTGCCCAGGCTCAAACCAGATGACACTGCCAGCACCAAAGTGATAGTTTTGATGACAAGCGTCCACTTACCCAAATAGCCCCTAATAATGAAACCACTCAGGATAGTTTTTATCTGCAGGTCAAACACAAAGATTGAATACAGACTAAGTAAATAAACAAAACTGAACAGCTAAAATCTGCACCCCCTTATAAGAACTATATAATCCTTCAACAAATGACTTATATCTATATATATCTATATATATCTATCTATATCTATATCTATATCTATATCTATATCTATATCTATATCTATATATATATATATATATATATATATATATATATATATATATATACCTGTCCCAAGAGGGATCTTAGTATAGGAGAGAGCTAGGAAAGCAGGAAGTATTTTTGCAAACTTTCATGGACTTTTGGGGAGTAAAGGGCCATGTGGCAACTGGAAAGAGGGTGAGAGTTTGTGGATGGAGGAGCAGGAGCACCTAAGAAAGAACAGGTATTTCTACTGGTTATAAAATAGTCTGAGAATAAGGTCAGTGTTCAAGAAACAGCCTGAAAGAGTAGGTACAACCTGGAATATTTGACAAAGAACATTGTGACTATTATTTAGAAGCAAGGCTATCTTGATAACCTAAAATTGAAATTGCTTGAGTAAAACAACCTAAGCCCCCCAATACAGGTAGGACAGGTGTTTGGGCTACCATCGTCCCACATCTAGCCCAAATTCTGTGACCCAGGCTGAGAGGAAACTTAAAGGAAAATCTAGACGGAGCTTAGATGTCCTCTGGCTCTGACCCTGATTGATAGTCACCAAGCTGTAGTATATGCAGGAATACACAGAAAATTTTGGCAAAAAAAAAAAAATGGTTCATACTGTACTTACCTCAGGAATTCCAGAACCACAGGCATAAGGTGCAAACGCTTTGACAAGAGATACGGCAAGGAAAGCAAACAGGAGAGCCCAGAGGACATACATGAAATAGTTGACTATGTAGGCAAAGGCTCCCTGAAACAGAACAAAAAGACAGACACTGTTTTAATGTAGACATTTGGGTGGGGAATGTAGCTCTTTTCAGTGACATTTTGCCAGGACAGTAGGTTGGGAAGAAGCAGAACAACAGTAAATTGCTTAACTATCTCTTTGCAGGCCATTCATGGGAGAAACTACTGAAACACCATCAGGGACCCTTGGTACTAAAAATTACATGTCTTGCTGTAATCAGAGGAAATCCTTAAAGCATTCTAAGAGTTGATATGCTGGAAAAGAAAATGAAAAACCTTCAAACATGATTCACTGTAATAAAATAATTATTTCCTTTTTATTCTTTGAGGAATCTGAAATTATCAGGGTCAGATAGTTTCTACCCACATAATTTTTTCTGTCTGTGGTATCAATTCTCTCTAAGATGTAATTATTATATGTAGAATATTTGTTAAAGGCTTAACAGACTATAATTATGGTCACTAGGGCAGGGATGAGTAGGAAATGATGGCAGCCAAAGGTATAAATTGGCAATTAGGTGGGGTGAATAAATTTAGAGATATAATGTACCACAAGAGAACTGTAGTTAAGAATACTGAATACTGATAATTTATTATTCACACAAAGAATCATAATTATGGAGGGTGACTGTTATATAAGTCTCTGTGACTATGTGTGTGTGTGTATGTATGTATGTATGTATGTATATATAATCAAGGCTTGGGGCTCAAGAGATGGTTAAGCTGTTAAGAGGGCTTATTGCTTTTCTAGAGGACTAAGTTTGATTCTCATCACCTAAATCTACTAGCTCACAACTGCCTGTAATATCAGCACCAGAGAATCTACTGCCACCTTCTGGCCTCCACTGGCACTTGCATTAATATGGTATGCATGTATACATACACACACGCACGCACATACACACTTTAAAATAAAGCATGAAGGACTAGAACTTGACGTGGTAGCTCATACCTATAATTCTAGGACTTGGAAGGTGGAGGCTGGAGGAGTAACATTTCAAGGGTTCCCTCTGCTACCTAAGGAGGTCAAGACTAGCATGGGCTACATAGATGTCTCAAAACAACAATAACAACTCAAATAAGTAAACAAGCATCAAGGCTTAGAGTATAGCTCAGTGATAGAGCATGCATTTTAGGATGTGTGAGACCCAGGGTTCAATCTCCAGGATTATAAACTGAAACAAATTAAATACTCTCCTCACTATTATACTACTTGACCTAAACATGCACAGTAAACAATTACAAATAAATGAAACGATGCTTAAGAATTTTAGTTACTATAATCTGTGAGAATTTTTATTACATTTTTATTTAAATTAAAAACAACCTTTTTTCCATACCAATCCCATTCCCTCCCAACCTCCCATTAACCCACCAACCCCCATACCACCTCCATCCACTCCTCAGAGAGGGTGAGACCTCCTATGGGGATCATCAAAGTCACATCATTTGGGGAAGGACTGAGGCCCTCTTCCATGTGTCTAGGCTGAGAGAGTATCCCTCTGTGTGGAATGGGATAAATCCTAGATCCACTGCCAGCAGCCCCATAGGCTGCCCAAGCCCTCCAACTGTCACCCATGTTTAGGGGGCCGGGCAGAGAGAATGAATAGGAGACATCTAGGCAACAGAGAAAGAGTGAGAAAAGAAGGAGAGGGGGATGCCAGGGGCCAGCCATACCCAGCCACACAGCCAGCCACAGAGTAAGAAGGGAAGAAATACATATTGAGTAAAGGTAAAAAACTCAGAGGCAAAATGTAGTTAAAGAGAAATGGGATAATTTAAGTTAGAAAAACTGGCTAGAAACAAGCTAAGCTAAGAATATATCTCCAAGTATTTATTTGGGAGCTGGGTTGCAGGCCCCCAAAAGAGTAAAAGAAAAAAAATCCCAACTACATTTTGGAACCCAACATGAGGCCCCAACCCATGACCCTGAGAAGCTAGCCGGGCCTAGATTTCTCCTCTTATTTATTCTCTCTACCTGGCAGTCTCACCTATCCCTCTCTCCTACCTAGCTATTGGTTGTTCAGCTCTTTATTAGACCAATCAGGTTTTTAGACAGGCAAAGTAACAGCTTCACAGAGTTAAGCAAATGAAACATGAAAAAAAAATGCAACACATCTTTGCATCAATAAACAAATATTCCACGACATGAACAAATGTAACACATCTTAAATGCAATTAGCATTAAAGGTCTGGCAAATATGATGCTTTACCAAAAAGGAATACTGAATACCAGGAGTTACACTTCAGATGACACAGATACAAAGCTCATTGGACTTTGGACTTTGCAAAATATACATTATGAGAATTTAAAGGGCTAGACAAGGAGAATCAGGACTCTATAGCTTTACTAGTTGTGAATTTGATACACTTTTCCCATGATCTTAGGTCCTCAGAGAATAATAATTATTACTATTTTTTTGTTCTTTAAAAGTAGCTTGAGAGCAAGTGGACTCCAGAGGTAGTAAACAAAAAGGGAAAGGCAGCGAAAGAGCAAACAACAGATATTGGCCAGAGGCAGAGATCAGTGGCCAAACTGTTGGCAAGAGAAGGCTTCTGAAAGCCTCACAGATTATTTCCCCAAGCAATGATTTCATTCATAAAAAGAGCCAGAAAAAAATCTGTTGTGTGAGCAAATCTCAAGCTCTGCTTTACAAGGAACTGGTGAGACAGACCCATACACAATAAAGGGCAGCACGCTCTCTGACCTCTGTGAGCACCCGGCACATATGTGGTCCACACACACACGTGCAAGCAAAAACCTAAAATAAATCTAAAATAATTAAAAATTGTTGTTCACACATAAAAATATTCCAAATATTCAGGAAAAAAAATTAGTGTTCAAGGACGGTCTGAAGTTTGATAAACAAACATGTCTTAGCTAGGGTTACTATTGTGGTGATGAAACACCATGACCAAAAAGCAAATTTGGGAGGAAAGGGTTTATTTGGCTTACACTTTCACAACACTGTTCATCACCAAGTCAGGACAAGAATTCAAACAGGACAGGAACCTGGAGGCAGAAGCTAATCCAGAGGCCATGGAGGGGTCTATTTACTAGCTTGCCCCTCATGGCTTACTCCATCCCCTTTCTTATAGAACCCAGGACCACCAGCCCATGGGCGCCACCACCCACAATGGCTGCACTCTTCTCTATCAGTGACTAAATAAGAATATGCCCTAAAGCTGTACCTCACAAAATCATTTTCTCAGTTGAGGCTCCCTCCTCTCTGATGATTCTAGCTTGCATCAACTTGACATAAAACTAGCCAGTACCATACACATAAAACTCTGCTCCTTAAGCCAATGTATACAGTTGTATATGAATATAAAATCTCTTATTTCTGACTTTATTATTTTCCTATCCTTTTTCAATGGACTTGGATATGTCTGTGAGTATGTATGCCACTTCAAATGCTTTGTGAACAAAGTGGATAATAACATTTAAAAATTTTTAACTGATTTATCATGGTTACACATCCTTATAAGGTATAGTACAATGCTTTGATAAATGTGTGTATACATTTTATATATATATATATATATATATATATATATATATATATAATGTATAGTGATCAAATCAGGAAAATTAGCAGTTTTACTTAAAATATTCCATATATCTTTATGTTTGAAGCCTTCTTACTCCCTCTACTTCTTTATAAAATAGAAGAAGGGATGTGGGTTCACTAGGTTAGAGCACTTACCTAGCACACACTAGGCCTTGGCGCTAGTACTCAGTGCCTCAATTAATCATTCATTGTTGTAAAGTACAGTTACAGAAAGGTTGTTGCTGTTTGAACTGGAGAATTTCTTCCTCCTCTCTATTTGCTGTTCATTACATAACTTCTCTCTGTCCCCTTCCCTCTCAGCTTCTAGTGACCTTTACTGTACTCTTTAACTCTTTGCAATCAGATGAAAGATAAATGTTAAGAGTACAAGCATATATTTTGGTCCTATTTCTACTTTACCAACAGAATGAATAAATAGGTAAGGAGTTCTACTGCTGAGCCTGGTGGCTAAAACACTTTCCCCCCCTTTTTCCTTTTCAATTTTTATTTAAATTAAAACAATGTTATTTTACATACCAATCCCAGTTTCCTCTCCCTCCTGTCCTCCCATGCCCCCATTCCCCCTACCAAGCCCCATCCCACCCCTCCACTCCCCAGGGAGGGCGAGGCCTCCCATGGAGAATGATCAAAGTCTGTCTTATCATTTGGAGCAGGTCCTGCCCCATCCTATATGTATCCAGGCTGAGAGAGTGTCCCTCCACAGGGCATGGGCTCCCATAGCCCATTCACGCATTAGGAATAAACACTGGTTCCACTGTCAGAGGTCCCATAGACTGTCCAGGCCTCCTAACTGACACCCATGTTCAGGGAGCCTGGTTCAGTCTTATGCAGGTTCCCCACCTGTCAGACTGGGGGCCATAAAACCACTTTTGTGGAAGAAATCTAATATATAACAAAGGACTGAAAGAAGGAACTGAAACGCAAAATTATTATGTGTTGAAAATTACTTGCTTAGACAATAATGAAAGAACTGATATGACTGCAATAGAGACTGGGCAATTTTATTCCTAGTTCTTTGTTATTTTGACATGAAGCATACCATACCTTTGATTGTTCTAATTCAGTGCCCAAAGACAAACTGCTTTGTGTTTCTATGATGAAACTATTTTAAACCATTTCGTAATCCTTTGTAAGAAATTCCATCTTACCTGTTGTCTGCCTTTGACAGCATTAGAGAACAGTGATTTTAGCTATACTATGTAGTAGCAGCTAAGAAATAGAAGACTTCTTGAAAACAAACCAAACTTTTAAATATAAGCAGAAAATGCTTCCAACATGTCATAAGAGATAGAAACGGGGCTGTACTTAAACCACAAAATAAAAACAGCTGGTTCCACTTTCTTTTCCATAAAAGGAAATAGAGGAAGATTTCATAATCTTCAGAAGTACAGGACAAAAAAAGTGAAATAAATATAAGGATGAAATTCAGTGGTACAAAAGTACTACCCATTACCTGATCTGTACTGATGATAAGCTGGGACCAGCTGTTCCACTCTGGACACTTGTCTCTGTCTTCAAAGGTGACATGTTTAGAATTCCAGCAACAGTGTTCATGGTTAAACCAGAATCCCCCTGTGCATATCCCTTCTTTTAAATCTGTCATCCAGTGAGCAGAGATGTCTATCAAGCCTGCTAAGGAACCTGATTTAGTGGGGAAGAAAGGGAAAGCCAAAGTTAAATTCCACTTCTGGAATTCTATCTGTGGTAACTGGAACAAGCTTTATCAGCTAAAATGACAGGAAAGGAATTGAAATGACAGGTAAATAAATACTTTCCTATTCCTAGTCTATATTTACTATTCCTATTCTTTCTGATTGTTGACTTGCTTGATATTTCACGTACTATCTCTACATTAGCACTAGTAACAGGCTAAAGAAATGCTTCAGAGGATCTGAGCCAATTACCAGCACCCATATTGAGTAACTCACAATGGTTATAACTCTAGTTCTAGAAATGCTTCTGGCCTCCAAGGGCATCTGCACTCTCACACACAGTCAAAAACACATACACAGGATTAAAAATAAAAGTAAACACCAGTATCTATGAAATGGGTGTACTGGAAAGAACTAGGGAGAAAGCAAAATATTTGGAGGATGGGGAGGAGTTTGGTTTTGAAACTCACTTGACATAATAAAGGGGCTGCTTTGGTCTGGTTTAAGAACAACAATCTATAAAGGAAGTAATTTGTTAAAAACTATGTGCCTTGCTAGGCACGATGCCATAGGCCTTTAATCCCAGTACTCAGATAGTTGAAGGCCAGCCTGGTCTACTTAGCATGCCAGCTAGGAATACATAATGAGACTCCATGTCAAGCCAAAAACAACAGCTAAAACAAAGAGATTATGTGACTCTCCCTATATACATCAGGTTGAATGAACAAATTGCACACAGTGAAGAATCTTTCATGATACTTATTTGCAAAGGTTCTGGAGAAAAGCTGATGAAGGTTATGGGTGATGATGGGCTAAACCTGGACAGTAGGGTTTTCTGGACAGGAAGGAAGAACTTGCACAGTGGAAGGAAGATATTGTAGTATACTAAGGACATTAAATTTATAGCAGCATAGAGTGTTGTGTGCAAAGAAAGTTGGATGGAACTAGAGAAACTTGGGATGCCTACTGAACCTAGGGTCTGAACACACTACAATGGTCTCAGTAAAAAGGAATAACCAAATGTAGAACATACACCAAAGAAAATGATGAGAAAAAAAAGAAAATAAAAATGGGAACATAAGTACTATCACTGGTAAATGGATAAGAGCTAAGACAGATAAAGTACTTTACTTCTGGCTGTCATGTGTCAGTTAAATGAAGAAACTATGGACAAGAGGAATTAAATGGCCCAGAATTATGCCTCAGAGAAATGGTAAAGTTGTTCAGAACAGCCCCAGAATTTTCAGACTGTTCCATTCAGACACACGTCTTCTGTTATGGGTCTCCAATGTTTAAAAACAAAACACCTCGTGTGTATGAGAGGAAAAATACAGCCAGTGACTGCCTAAAGACAAGAAACACATGAAAGAGATGAGGATATTGTGCCTACATTTGTTTGGGTAAGAAAGGACATGTTATGTGTATGTTTTGGTAAGTGCTGAAAGTATTACCACCTGCCTGAATGCCCTAGTCAAATCCAGCATTTTCTGACAGCTACTCAACCTCCCAAGTTTCTGTTCCAACTTTCATTGCATTTACTGCTTGGGTTCATAAAATTAACACCTTATAGTCCCATACTTTGCTCTATGCTGTTGTTTCATATTTGCATTTTGTATTTTACAAAGCTATCTTCAGTCCTGTCTTCCTTTCTATTTCTATACCTCCCCCTTCTCACAAATGCTGCTTCTCTGGTTACAAGTTGTATTAAGCTTCCCTATCCCAAATAGAGTGTTGTCCCTTATCCTTGCCTACCATTTCAAGGGTTTGTTCTTCTTTTCTTTCCAGTGACTATCAAAACTTGAAATCTGGATCTCAATATGTATCTGAAGTTTCTTTGAGAACACTATGTTTCTAATCACTGGATTTATGACCTTTCCTCCTCTATATTCCTTCCCTGCTTTTGCTACAATATTTGGCATTATGGACTGCCAAATCTATTATTGATCTTCTCCAAACTGGGTTTTCTCTCCGGGAAGAACAAGAAGGTACAGTTGAATACCCTCAACTACAGGGATGGCAACGAAACATGAGGGCCACATTTTGCTCATGTGTTAAGCCTGTCAGTAAAGACATCCTGGTGGCAGGCAGACTTGTATCTTTACCTATGGTGAATGGCTACTTTTGTGTGACAGCAACAGAGGGGCGTGAGTACTACAGAGATCATTTAACTCACAAGTCTTAAAATATTTAGGATTATCTGACTCCTTTAATGAAAAAGAAATATCGCCAAACTTTTAGTATAGGCAATTCTTTTAAAAAATTATTTTACATATTATTTGTGTATGCTCATACATGTTAAGTGCATGGAAACTCACACATGAATGTCAAAGGACAACTTTTGGAAGTTAGCTCTCTCCTTCCACCACGGGTTGTAAGGATCAAACTAAGGCTGTCATGCTTGTAGAGCAAGCACCCACACACACACACACACACACACACACAACACTAGGCTATCTTGCCAGTTCCTATCCCAGGCAATTCTTAGAAACTCAGGATGGATGAACCATTTTATACTTGAGAGAGCCATTTTCTACTCCATGGCTCATGACAAGAGCAGCATCAACAGCTAGGCACCATGCCTAATGATTTGTCTCATGTAACCCTCAAAGAAAGTATTTAAAATAGCTTATATATTATATTATATCTCTATTTTTACATATCAAAACGCCAAAAATGTCTAGGAGTTAAGAAACTTTCCCACAGCCATAAAACTATCAGTAATGGAACAGGAATTTAAATCTTGACTTCCTGAAACTAGAGTCTGTGCTAAAAAGTGAAATCTTACACCTTCTCCGGTTTTCGCACTTAACTTCTTTTTAGCTCAAGATTCCAGTTTTCCTAGGTAGTGTCTTTAATGCTACAATGGTGCATCTCTTAGTCTCCCTGGCTTTCTGCTCCCTATGTAGGAGAGTGACATTTGCATTGGAATTGGTGTTAGCAGAACAAGTATACACTTATATACTGTATAAAAGTTGAGCAGCCCTAACCTGAAATGTTCTATGGTCCTCAACTTTTTAAGCATTGGCATGAAGCTGCATGTAGATCTCATGTGATATGACTTTAGTCAAAATACAGATGAAAACGTGTGCAGTGACTAAAGCCTACTATCTGCACCTAAGAAGCTGAGATAGGAGTGAATTTGAGGCTAGCCTGAATCTCATAAGCCAAATGAGACACACTTAGAAAAGTCCAAGTGAGCTTAAAATATATTAAACTATCTTCAAGCTATGCAAAATATATATACATGGTGCTTACATATATTTATGTATTTAATATATGTGTTACATATACATATGCATGTATATATATAAAAAAACAAACATTGTGTTTAGATTTCAAATATTTCTGGATTCAGTCATTTTTAAAATTTATTTATTTAGTGTAAGTGCACATGTACTCCCTGTGTGTGTGTGTATGTGCATGTGTGTCTGTCTTTGGCCATGGTATAAATATGAAGGTCAGAGGACAATGTGTGATGGTCAGAGGATAAACTGTAAGAATTGGTTTTCCCCCCTCCATCATGTGGTCCTGGAAATCAAATGTGGCTGTCCAGCGTGGGAGCAAGCACCTTTATCCACTGAGTCATTTCACCAGCACTTTGGATAAGGGATACTCAACCTATAGGGTTTCAAGTGGCTACAGAGAGTCAATGGAACTTATAGGAAAAGGTGCTCTCATAATATCCCTCAGAAACCAGGAAAGAATGTTCTAAGTTCCTGGGAGTAGGAGCTACATGTTAATATACCTTCCTATACCACCACAGTGAGGAGTTAAAAGTTTAAGAGACAGTAAATAGCTGGATATGGTAGATCTTGCCTGTAATATCGGCAGTGAGAAGAGTGAGGCAATGGATCACAGTTCTTTCCAGCCTAGATTGTATATTGAGTTCAAGACCAGCCTGGGCTAAATAACGAGACCCTGTTATAAGAAGAAAATGGGCTGGGGACTGACTCGGTGGTTGAAACCTTCACTAGCACATATATTAGTCTTGAGTTTTATTCCCAGAACTGCAAAAAAAAATTAAAAAAAGAATGACAAAATGTCTCAAGAAGTTATCACTGCATCTTCTAAACCCCATGCAGAATGTACCAAAACCTGTGCCTCCAACAAAAGTGTTTTTCCACCAGGGCGGGGAGACACTGTGCTGGTTTCCACCTTAAAACGAGCATGACCTCTTACAGCATACAAACTGGGTTTAGATGTATTTAAATCAAAGAAGAGTATACAGGTATTAGAATTCATTTACAAATGGGAAATCACACTTCCAACAGGTTCACCGGCAATTCATTTCAGATGGGAGAACACAGCACTTGACTCAATTCAGAAGGGGCATATTATAGGTCTGGGAGATTAATATTAAAAACTACTATAGTATACCATACCTGATAAAAGCCCAATAAGGAGCATCAACAACCAGCCAGAAAAAGCATCGCTCACACTGTGAATTAAGGCCCATGTTGACTCTTTGCTTTTATTGGTAATCTAGGAAAAAGATAAGATAACATTGGTATACTCTTCACATATGTTCCCTTCATCTAAAAATTATTCAACAGAAAAATACAAATTATCTGGGAATAGGTAACAATTTGACTGAACCAAGTTAGCAAGTAGGCTGCAATGTATTGAACTCTACCAATTTATTGTAATGTCCCACCCCTACTAATTTCTCAACACAATTAACCTGTTTAGTGTATTGCAGGGGTCATTTCTGCCCTGGATAAAAGGTATCTCAAGGACAGTTGATTCACAGTCAATAGTTTTATTATTTTCCAAAGAATAAATAAATGATGGCTGATCTCAGCGACACTTTGAGGTTTTTTTATCTGTGGCTGTGATTCAGTCAGAAAATTCCCAAACTTTAGTGGTACAAAGGTCTCAGGGTACAGTGATCACAGGTACTAAGTGATACTGGTAAAACCAGCAACCGTATCTGAGGGTATCAGGGTAAACACAAAGTTTTGACTCTTTAGGTCTTACCCTTGTCAACTTCCATCCACAGTGTTCATATTTTTATTTTGTTTCAATTTAGCTTTGTGTGTGTGTGTGTGTGTGTGTGTGTGTGTGTGTGTGTGTGTGTGTGCGTGCGCACGCGCACGCGTAGGTCAGACAACTTGCTGAAGTCTGTTTTCTTCTTCCAGAGATCAGAAACAATCATCAGACTTGCTAACAAGTATTTCTGTACACTTAACCAACTTACTGGCCCATGTCTGTATTTTTAAAACCATTATTCTGCCAGTTGTTACTGGTACTTCCCCTTCTTTGTATTGTTTGTTATACTCAGAATTAGTTTATTCCACCTTCACCTACAGCAACATCACAAATAATAACAAATTGTATGTTTCAAAGGGAACTTCAAAATGTATTTTGAGGGACAATAAGTTGGCCCAGTGGCCTGTGTATGCATGTGTGCACGCACACATGCACACACACACACACAGAGAGAGAGAGAGAGAGAGAGAGAGAGAGAGAGAGAGAGAGAGAGAGAGAGAGAGAGAGGACAAGTTCAAGGCAAAGGCTCTAGGCATGGCAGGAAACACCTGTAATTTCAGCATTTTAGATTATGGGAGGAAGAGCTCTGCAAGTTTGTGACTACCCTGGGGTATACAGAGAGACCCTGTCTCGTTTAAGAAAGAAGAAAAATAACAAAGGACCCTTGGCATATGTGGTGGTACATGCCTATAATCTAAGCAATCAGGAGGCTGAATGATTAAGAGTTCTAGGCAGAGCCTGGCATTGGTGGTGCACACCTTTAATCCCACCACTCGGGAGGCAGAAGCAGGTGGATCTCTGTAAATTCAAGGCCAGTCTGGTCTACAGAGCTAATCCCAAGACAGCCTCCAAAGCAATACAGAGAAGCCTTGTTTCGAAAAACCAAGGGTTCCAGGCTATCCAGGCTAGTCTGAATAAAGTCTCAATAAAATAACAAATAATAACAACAATAAGAGAATCAAAGGACCTTGGCAGACAGCTCTGAGAAAATTTCTCAGTGCTTTGAAAAGAGAGGTGAGGAAATCCTTTTGTCAAGCTTAAACAACTTATCCTAGAGCCCTAAATACCTATTACATTAAATTAATGTCTTGGATATGAATTTGATCGGTCTTGTGGTTTTATTAGTGCTGAATGAATAAATTTACCTTGGTTTTATGATTTTATAAGAGCTATATTCCTAGGAATCTAAACCCATATTCTTTAGTGCATTCTAAGGTTAGGGTAATTTGGATTTTTATTCCTTTGGCTTTAGAGACCCCACTTTAAGAGAAAAGAACATAAAAGGGAGATGAGATGGGAGAAGAAAATCTTGCACATTTATTTTCACTTATGCAGAGGCATGTGGACCCACCCATTTCAGAGCTGTGAGTGTCCCTTTTAACAGCATTCTACAGGAAAATAAATCATTCAACACAAGTTTTAAAACCAAGGACGAAAGTTATATATAAAATGACTTTAAAAATGGAAATAAATTTATTATGAAATGAAACCAGGTATGGTGGCTCGTTTGTTAATACAACACTAGGGAGGCAAAAGTGCATTCAGGAGTTTAAATACGGTGTGGACTACATGAGTTCCAGGCCAGCCTAAGTAAGCTACAGAATAAGACTTACCTCATAAAACAATTTAGAAAGAGACAGATGGTGGTGGCATATGCCTTTTGTCCCAGCACTTGGGAGGCGGAGGCAGGCAGATCTCTGAGTTCGAGGCCAGCCTGGTCTACACAGTGAGTTCCAGGACAGGCTCCAAAGCTACAGAGAAATCCTAACTCGACCGCCCTCCCTCAAAAAAAATTACAAAGAATAAAAGAGAAACCCCATGTTGCTAATAGAAGCCAGATTCCCACCAGCTTTGGGACTGAAAAAAAGGAAAGCATACAACAAATTCAGTTTTTTACCTTTCCTAACAGTTGTTACTCATGTGCCATCAATGAATGCCTTACCTCTCGGTGTCTATCTCGGTCTCGAGACTTCTCTCTCACCCAGTCAATTGTGTTGAAATCATCATAGGTCCCTACACCAGGGATTGGCTCCTCCAAGAAGTCCATGATCCTATTTGAAGAGCCTATTCCACCACCATTGTATGACTTGTTTCCTGTGTGAATAGCAAACAGACATTAGTACATCAGTCAAAAAATTGTAATATCCCCATAAACTATCCAATGATTACAGTTTAGGTGTGGTGATGAAGCAATACAATCACCTACTGGGAATATCCATTGCATTCAGTTTCTGTGGTCTAGGCTCAAATGAGAAGTAGCTAAAGGCTACAAGTGGACAGGGACCCAGGACTGTGGTAGTAAAAAGAGAAATAAAAAAAGCTGGTATGTAATGGAAAAAGTATCTACAGAACAAAGGCCAGGAAGGCGCTTGGAGCAGTTTAGGTATTTCACTTCATGGAAAGGAGATGAAAGTCTCCAAGGTCTTTGCAAATGGATCACACCAGAACCATCTTAACTTTGAAAAGCAGTAATTCAATACTGTGAGGTAGCTTCTGCCTGGTTGAAGACTTGAAAGAAAGAATGCTGGCCTCTTCAAAGAGTTAAGCTGGTTGGAATGTACAAATTTTCCCTCCATTGATAGAATGCTTTGATCTCCAATATAATGGGCTGGTAGAAACTTTTTCACAGTATGTCAGAAAGTCAAATATTTACAAACAGAGATTTAGTCAACAATGGTTAGCTTCACAATGAATTGTTCTTCCTTAATCCTTCAACTAAGCAATAAAGCAAGATCTGAGTGCACTCACTAATTGTGGTTCTTAAGTCTTCTGGGTGTTTAGTTTTTCCATTACAGTTACTTATGTGCATATATGCTTTATCTTCTTTTTCTAACCCTCTCCACTATGTCTTTTTTCCACTTTAAGTTTCACTACATCACCCAGGCAGGCCTAGAACTTGTGATCATCCCATCTCAGCCTCCTGAGAAACTGGTATAAGAATGTGTCACCATTTCTTGCTCTCCACACTGTCTTAGCACATATGTGATAGTCAGTAAACATCAGATGAACCAAGATGCATTCAACAAATGGCAAGGATGAGGCAGTATTTAAACTAAGCAGTTGTACTGACACATGGTAAAGTATTGCTTATAAACTTGTTCAAAATATTTTGGCAACATCATCTGATTGAACAAATATTTTGCTAGTAAACTAAAAATGTAAAAACAGCATTGAGAAATCTATATAAATGCACACAGAGAGAATGCAGAGTAATTCCATCATTTAACTCACACAGCCAAATCTCACATTTGCAGCACAAATCTTGGCAGGAACAATGCTTCGTCCAGACTATTTGGTAACGAACCCCTCATCAGTAAATGGCCACCTTGGCCTCAGCTGACTCTGTCTCCATTAGCCCCTTACCTAACTCTACTAGACAACTTTAGCATTCTCATGACATAAGTATGAATGAACAAGATAAATTGAACCTGGTTTACCAAACAAGTCTGTTGAATGCCTAATTCAGCACACCTTTTACAAGCAATTCACAGACTTGAAAGGAAAAGCTCAGCAGAGCCCTAATCATCTTCAGGTGGGTGAGTCACCGAAGTGGTGTGTAGGAGGTGAACAAGTTAATCTTAAAACCTCAAACCAAAGTCCTTTTCCTATCTTCTCTTGTACCTGGCTATAAAATGGATGTCTGCTGAATCACCACCCCAGCATTTCCTATCATATCAGTGATAAAGACGAAAGCTGCTGTGTTTGAGAGCTTGGTGGGGGAAAGCCAGCTAGGAAACAAGGGCAGAAAGAAAAGAAAGTATGTGGGAAGGAGGGAGCTGAATCAAGCTGTTTCCATTCTCAAGGAAATGCTGACACGAACGCAGGACACTACACAACCAGAAACTGGCTCCTCAAAGCAGGTTAATGCTTCCATTGAATTTGCTCTAGTTTCAGAGTTCTCCTTTCAGGAAGAAAAAAAAAAATAGAAAGGATTTTGTGAAAGATTCTGAGAAGCATCAGATAGCTCTCTAATTACGTTATATACCAAATGAGCTCCTCCACCACCCCCAGCTTTAAGGCAAAATGAAGATCTGCAACAGCGTCCTGGCAGGAAAGAGAGAATCCTATTACATCACTAGGTAACATGAGCACCACCGCATCCTCCTTTGTCGTCTGTCTCCTGCTAGAGACGCAATTATCAGGCCCCTAGAACAGTGCAGGCAGTGATTAGAATCCTACTACAGACTGCTTGAAATTCTCCTGATCCCCTGCTCCCGGAGCATGCTTCAGTCCTGGGCTGGGCTCAGTCTGCTTACCTTGGATTACAGTTCTCTTTTTTTCTGTCTCAAGGAAGAAATAACCTCGGCAGCCCGCATTTACTCATTTAGGTTGAGGCGCTTTTACAGAAGGAGGCCCGCGCTAGGGTGCTTTACAAGGGCACTTGCTGCTTTCTCTGCTTTTTCACAGCAACAAACGCCACCTAAAGAGCTACCAGTGCTCCTGGTTGGTCAGAGTGTGATGTCACCACTGAGATCACATGACCAGACCCTTGGACCGGCCTTAGAGAAAGGAAGATTTTCCAACCTAACACAGAAGCCTTAAAGATGTAGTCTCATCTAAACAAATGCCATCAAACTGGTAGGTTGGCGCATTGGCTCAGAAAATTAGAGTCTAGACAAGTTTCACACGTCATACCTCATTTAGCAGAAAGAACCAGACGTCAAAGTAGAAATATCCAAAAACTTTGTCCCCTAATTTAAAAGGGACAAAGGTAAATACAGAAAAGTCTTTTTAAATGTGCCACTAACTTGGACTTGGTGGCATATGTTTGTAATTCTAGGACTTAGGAAGCTAGCAACTTTGCAATCAGCCTAGGTGACAGAGTAAGACCCTGTCTCCAAAAAAAAAAAAAAAAAAAAAACAATGAAAAGGAATTAAAACTCATAGCAACAGCATGTATAAAACCTCACAAACACAATACTGAAAGATTCCAGACATAAAAGACCTCCTAACATCATGACTCTATTCCTGAACCCAATCACAGGCAAGCCTAAATTTTAGGATACAAATGATTGCATTACTAGCAGAAGGAAGAAAATGACAAAAATAAAGATAGCATCTACCACAGAAAGCTTCGGTCTGTAAAGGCTTTTGAAATGCTGACCATGATCCTTGATCTGGTGATAAGTGATCATCTTTTAATCTTCCTTCAAAGCATACACGTATGTATTGTGTGTCCATTTTATGTGCATATTGTAATTAAAGAAAAACATGATGAGGACAGGTGCACTGGCACACACGTGAACTCCCAATTACTTTTCGAGGCTGATGTAGAAGGATCACTTGAACCTAGGACCCTGGGTAGGCTAGGACAACATAGCAAGACCCTGTCTCAAAACTAACATTGTTTTGAAATCTGGGGAGATGTTTCAGTGGGTAAGAGTTCATGCTTCACAAGCATGTGAACATGATTGTAAATCCCCAGCATTCACGTAAAAAGCTGAATCCAGCTGTGTATGCTTGTAGATTCAGCACAAGGGGCACCAAGACAAGTGAATTCCAAAATACTGTTCAGCCAGCCTACCTGAAATGAACTTCATATTAAGTAAAACCCAGTCTCAATGGGAACAAAGCAAAGAGCAACAGAGGAGGGTACTTGATAGCCTTCTCTTGACTCTGTGTGGTGGGTGGGTGGGTGGGTGGGTGTGTGTGCGCGCACATGTGCATAGGTAATCAGCCCCTCCATGAGTGTGCACAAATACATAAAAACATACACAAATACACAGAGTTGTTTGGAGAGCTGGAAGTTCTGATGTAGAACACACATTTGGCATGTCCGAGACCCTGGGGATTAGTCATTAGTATCACACTTTTAGAAAAGAAAAATGCAATAAAAACTAAGTTGCACATCAAATTACAACAAAGGCTATTTTTTAAAATATAGGATTTCACGTGGCCCAGGCTGGACCTCAAATTTCCTATGTAGCTAAGAATGACCCTGAACTTCTTTTAATCGTGCTCAGTACTCAGTACATCCTGAGTACTGAAATTACAGCATGCTGGGATTACAGACATATGCTACTACACCCTTTGTTGCATTTAGAATTAAACCCAGAGCTTCATGCTTGTTAGTCAAGAACTCTACTGACAGTACAACACCTCCAGCCCCGAAGTCAGTTCTTTAATAGCACCTAACCACTTTGAAACCATAGAGTGCAACCAAGAGGATATAGAGGGATATAGATATATATTAGTTGGTAGACCACTAGCCCGGCAGACGTTGGATTCAATCCTTAGTACAGAAAAAAATGCAGGGATAGAAACACATAGCTGCAATTCTGATACTCAGGGGGCTGAGGAAGGAAGAGTGGTGCAATCTTGTACACAGCCTGAGCTATATGGTGAGGTCTTGTCTTAAGAGAAGGGGGGGGGGAGAGAGTGGGAGGGAGGGACGGGGGGGGGGGGAAGGGCAGGAAGTTGGGAAGTAGGGCAGTTAGAGAAGTAGGTAGGCAGAGAATGAAGGGTGAGGGACTCTTAGTAGTGCTCTCAAAAAAAGCAACATGGTCTGTAATATTCATTAATCCAACCTTGCTGAGTAGCTACTGCAACCCTGACAATAAATTCACTATTACAGCTTCATTATTTTAAAGGCTTTCCCTTCTCCGGCCTTATTCTGAAGGCTATTTTTAAGCAGGTCTTAATTAATTGTGCAGTAAGGCCAGCCCAGTAAAAAAAAAAAAATTAATAAAACTGTCATCTCCCAACTCCCTAAGTGAATCAGCAGGACTGCTACCGTTTAACATTAACCCAGTTACAGTACGCTCCAATAATCAGACCCTACATGCAGGACTTGGAAATGTTATTAATCTCATCAGTTCCTAAGGCCCAATACATCCTGAAATGTTAATGCAACAAAACTTTATGAAGTGTAAGACACTGAATGAGTTTATATACTCTTTTAGTTCATCATAATTATATCTTGATGAACTAATATAGCATTAATGAACAGAATTCAAATGGAGTGGAAATTACTATTAAGAGGCAATGAGTTAAAACACTGCAAAAAGCAACAATCTCTTATAAGCCTACCATGATCCTCTTACACAACTAAATGTTTAATTTATCAGGTTAAAAGCAAACTATATGCCCAGCTTCAAAGGCCTCTTGCAAGTTAATCTTTATTCATTATAATTTTAGCTATAGTATCTGAAGACCACTGACAATCACCTACATTATCAAACAGGACTTCCATTTTTATACACTTTCACATACATTTAGGCAGACATGGAGTATAGCAGCCAAGTTAGCAAAAGTAGCATATTATAGGCACTTAAGTAGTTTATATTTCTATATAGTTTTCATAGTTGGAGCCATGTGTTCACGAAGCTCACAGGTTTTACAAAGGGATAACAAGCATTTCTCCAGTGGGAATTTTTTCTATTCCAAGTACAGCTCTTTCTTTTGAATACTAGAGGGCATGTAGGCATGGTGTAGCATTCATGCTAAAATGAAAATTAATTATGATTTAGATTAAGAAATGAGTCACCAGGTTCATTTTAACATGCTGAGTGTTGAAAAATTCTTTTCTTGCTTCGACTCCCTTCTCTGCCAGATTTGTAATCTTTAACATATGTTCACTGTACAGACTACTCAGTGTAGATCAGTTGAATGTATGGCAATAACAACACAAAACGCTTACCAATTCTGATGTATCATATGATAAAACCACAATGAAAGTAAATATTTAGAACCAAGCAGAGTTATCTTTCTGGAGCACAGATCTAGCCAGATCATTTGCTAGATTCAAAGTTGTGACTCCTGCTGGGATGTTTTGAAAACTTTCAGCAGTGACGACCTTTCAAGGAGCATTTAGGGCAAGTGTGGACAAGCAATTCAAAAATAATCGCCATAAGCTTTAGCTTAGGAAATACAACATATTTAAGATGTGGCGGTAATGATGGCAATGAGCTGCTATTGTGAGGCTTCCTCGAGGAGCTAGATTAAATAGCTTGCACTTTTTCACCAAGTATCTGGAGCTGGCAATTAACCACACTGTTGGCTGACTTTTCTACCTAGTGCTTTTAATATATGGCAGAGGAAACTCATAAAACCTGGTGGTCAAAAAGGGGCAGCAGGGGCAACTAGTAAGGCATAATTAAAGCAACAGAATGCAAACACCTTAAAGAAAACCAGCGTGTTATGTATGAGTCAATCTAGTGTATACACACACTGACAAGAAAGTGGAGTGAAATTAATAGAGCCTACATTCCAAATTAGGGTAGTTAGGTGAGCCTAGATTTTTGCCTCAAATAAGTGAAAAACCATAAATTTTACTTCGAGATTTGATGGCATGGTGAATGTTACATACAGAAATTTTATGTTCTAACAGGAAAATGGTTTAAGTTAAAGTCCACCTAATTGAGAAAGGAAAAATCCCTCAAAGAATGATTTGCATTGCTTGAGTCTGGAGAAAACATACAGTAAAAGTCAGGGGAAAAGGCAGTCAAGTTTGAAAGAGCCTTCTCTGCTAGTTATATTTTGGTCTAAAGATTTGGCAGTGGGTCTTTAGAAACACATGACCTGAATAAGGAGGCATACAAAGGAACAAAGGAAGCCATGAACCTGTTTGTTTGTTTGTTTGTTTTATAGAAGGCCTTTCCTAGGCTTCTTCCCTGTTTGGGGGAGGGCTGCCTTATGTTTAAAACTAGAAAACCCCTTAAAATGCAAGGATATAAACTCTAATTTGGGAATGTTTATTCCAATCTCCAACCAAGACGCCATTAGAAATTTACCTAAGGGGCTGAGTAGTAACTGATTAAGTGAACTAGTTAAACACTAACAAAAGCACAAGAAGAAAGGAGAGAGAACAAAACCTCGTGTTGTTTTAGGAATATCACAAGCTGTGGGAGGTTCACTTGTTCCAATACCAAATAAGCACTCAAAGAAAGGGACTGGGTTAGTGGTGTCTATCAAAGAACTTGCAAATGGTCCTTTTAAAAAAGTTTCTTAGGTTTATTGGGATGTGTTATATTTTTACAAAGGTATAACTCCATCTACAAATACAAATTGAGCATGATGCCTAGCACAAGCTATTCACCCTGTGACCATTTAAAGGATTTCCATTCAACAGTGAATGGCCCATTATTTGATTTCCCTTTTCCATACTTCCTCTGGTTCTTCCACACAAGATTCTCAATAACACAGACTCACACTCCACTTCAGCTAAACGCCTACAAACACATTACAGGTAAAGTCAACATTTGTGGTACCTTTTCATCTACAACATGTCTTGCTTTCTATCTTGCTTTCCCATTTAGCCAAATGCGGTGACCGAAAAGCATACGTCAGCCAACTGGGCCTCACATCTAAACCCTGAAGAGAATATATAATATTCTGAAACAGCTGATGGACCCTGAAATGTGTACTCAGGGTAAATATTCTGTTGCTGTGCATCCATTCACTATCCCAGTTACTAAAAACTAAAATAGCATCATACTTCTAAATGACCTCTTTCCCAAAGAGTCCCCTTCACCACCCCTTGGAAACGCCCGAGCTTCCCCACAGCCCAGCAGCTGGCGTCCATAGATGGCACATCAATGCAATATCCGATGAGCAATATGGTTTTGATTGGACTTCACCCCTGTACTCTCTCACTTAGAAATCCTAAGCTTTGGTTTAGTCCCAGCACAGCTTACAACTGACAAGTGTTTAAGAGGCAGGAAAGACACAAAGACCAAAGTCTTTATCCTATCTCTGAAGAAAGGCGGACAATAAAAAGTGATAGGGAACTAGCTAACAAAACCGTTAGCCCATTTCACATGTATACTACTAAACGGATCTTTGAGAATTATCAGAAGAAAATGAGAATGTAAAGCATAACAGAGACAGGGGAAGCCTGGAGACAAGCATGAGTATCATTTTGGGTACTATTACCCTCTTTCTTTGTTTCCTCTAGATGTATCCCTATTCCCCAAAGCTGCAGACATTTGTTAGGGGTCACATTTTCTGTATCTCCTGCTCTTAATATCTGCTCCAATCTGGAAGTTCCTGGTATACTACCAGTAGAGCCAGGGTGCTAATTGCCAAAGTCAAGACAAACGACATGAGGAATGCTATCGTCATGTTTCTACTAAATGGAATGCCACACAAACTAATGCAGAACTGGAAACAAATGCATCATACGTGTGAGGCAAGTCCCTACCAGCGAGCCCCGTTTTCACTTCTTTTGAGGCCGTATCTCAGTTAGCTGTGTAGGCTGACTCCGAACTCCTTTGGTTAGCACCAGCAGCTCTTGCCTCAGCTGCCTCAGTTGTTTGAGATGACAGGCCTCCTTCACCAGGCCTATTATACACAATACCCTGTTCCTCCTTCATTCCCAAAGTTACATATTTATGGGGCTGACATAAAGGTGGGTAATGTAAACAGATAGGGAGAAACTGCCTGAAAATATACACTACAATCCACATGCTACTCCTCTGGGTAGCATGGATCTGCCTAATAACTTTTAACTAAGTCTATATTGGGTTTTCCCTATCAATAATCAAAAAATCAAAAAGGTAGGAATAAGAGATTGCCAATGAAGTCTGTGATGGGAAGAAAAATCTCAAGAGGGAGAAGAGAGACCCTTCCTAAATGCACAGGGAAAATGAGATATCATGTATGGAAAAGGGAGTATTAAACACCAGAGCTGGAGATACTGGTCAGTGCTAGAACACTTAAGCTAGTATACACAAGGCTCTGGATCCAATCATAAGTACCCCCAAAATAAACAAAAAAGGTTGGCCATGGTGGCACTCTCCTGTCATTCTGGCATTTAGGAGAAAATAGCAGAAAGATAAGGCGTTCAGGGCCAGATTCAGCTACATAGCAAAGTTTTACGGCAGCCTGGGCTACATGAGATGCTATCTAAAAAACACCAAAACACAAGCAAACCAAAGATGACAAACAGTCACATATGTACTTCATCTGAAAACATAAAGCTTTTAAGCCAATTGGACTTGTGAGTAGCAGACTACGTGCTCCTGCAGGGCTGTCTTGAGCAGTGCAAACCTGGGAACAACGAAAGTGCGCAGTCCTATAGGACTGGTGTGCTTTGAGACACAAAAGTTCCCCACATAATAGTGTGTGAATAAAACTCATCTGAAAAGCTTAAGTACGTTTCAGTGTGATAACTCTGGCCCTCAGTCCGAGCACTTGGAAGGCTGATGCAGGAGGATCATCATGAGTTTAAGGCTAGCCTAGGCTACACAAAAGTACCTTGTTTCAAAAAAAAAAATCAGAGTATGTTTCTTTTCAAAATATATGTATGGCCTAGGGATGTAGATGAGTGCTTGGTGTGATCAAGGTCATTGATTTGGTCCTGATCACCACAGGATGAAGAAAGAAAAGAAAGGAGGGAGGGGAAACGGGGGTGGGGGGGTGGAGGCATGATGGTGCATGCCTGCAATTCCACCACTTGGGAGGCTGAGGCAGAAGGACTGACACAAGTTTAAGTGTAAGATCCTGTCTTAAAAATCGGAGAGACAGAGACAATCAGTCTAGGGAATGACTAGCTACTGAAGTCACTGAATTGAGAGGGTCACATTTAATCCCTGTTAGCAGTTACATCTGGAGTAGGAAGAAGAGGGAGACTTCTGCACGGTATTGAAATAGATTTTATTTTCATTGATTATATCAATGAATTCATGTATTTTAAGGGCTAGCAGTGAAACCCATGGCCTTGCACACAAGTGTTCTACCTAAAACTAAGCAACTTCTCCAGAGCCCGCAGGAATGATTTTTCAAAGAAAAATAGTAGCCACATGGTGGTGACACATACCTTTAATACCAGTATCCAGGAGGCAGAGAGAGGTAGGCAAATCTCTGAGTTCAAGGCTAGTCCAGTCTACAGATTGAGTTTCAGGACAGCCAGGGCTAAGAGAATCCCTGTCTTTAAAAAAAAAAAAGACAAAACAAAATGAAGAAAAACAGTAAAACAGAAGAATGGAGATGGGGCATGATTCATGTTCCAGGAGGCAGATCAGGAGATAGTTTCTTTGAACACTAGAAGGATGGCACTGACATAAAGGTGGTGTGGTCGATAAGAAGGTCAATGTGATGGAAGCACTGAGAAGGTATAAATTATAATTCATTAGCTGCATAACCTTGGCAACTGCCTTAATCTTGGTGACTTTTACAGATCTGCCATCGCTGATTATTTCTCTCTCTGGAGAATGTTCATCTTACGAGGGGTTATACTCTTAGAAAAAAACCTGTGTCTCTCTTCTAGCAGTTGAAAGTTGATAACAGCCCCATGGTTAGGGGTGGGATTTCATACCCAGCTCCCAGCTCCATGCTGGGATTTGTTCTGACTAGGTCTTGTGCATACTGTCACAACCATTGTGAGTTTACACATGTAGCCTCCTTGCTATATCCAGGAAGCACTGTTTCACTGTACTCATCCACTGCCTCTGTCTCTGACAATTTCTTTTTCCAGGTGCCTTAGAGTTTCACATTCTGTTATTTTAGACACGTTTTTAGTTTGGTCATTCATACTACACTGAGAAATATTTTGAGAGAACCTTATCTTTGAGGAATTCAAAATAGCTATCTGAAGGCACTCCTCTGGCAAATTCATGAATTGACACTATCAATCCTTGGAAAAGACAAGCTCATTGATGATTAGAACAGCATTGTCCCTCACTAGGAACCCGCATTTTTAGCATATAGTTTACTAGAGCTACATGGTAACATGTATACATTTTGAGGACCTACTGACCAGTAATGATCTCTGCCCCCCAAAACATACCATCCATGCCCCTGAAGCATTACAATAACCCTTTCATTTACCATTTAACATAAATTGAACAAGGTAAGGTAGAAAATAATCTTCTCACAAATGCCAGTATTATCAAAAGATTGCTGCAGTAGATTCACTGTTCATAAATAAATGGGAGTCTGGGGTTTAATATAAATGGTAGAGGGTCTGCCTAGCATTCAAATGGTCCCAACTTTACTCTCTCAGAAAAAAAAATCAGCTAGGTGTACTGTCTTGTATCTGTATTTCAAGTACCCCAGACAGTAAGACATGAAGACTGTCATAAACTATAAATAGTGAATTTGTGGCTAACCTGAGCTATATAGCGTAAGACCTAGTCTCAAAACCCCCCCTCTCTAAATTTAGTAAAAATAACAATAAATGTGGAACTTTCAAATTCAGTTTTTCCAAGTAAACAGTTTAGAAATTCTTATTCTTACCCTCAGAATAAGTAAAGGCTAGACAATACCCAAAAAAAAAAAAAAAAAAAAAAAAAAACCTGACCATTTTTCCCCCTTTGTCTATTAGAGAACCAAGGCTACAGAATAAACTGCCTCCCCCAAGTCTAATGAGCTAGCTTATCCAAACATTCCCAGCTGAGATTTGCTTACCTGGAATAAATCGGGTTAGAGCCATGAGAACAACAACAGGTAGGAAAACTCAAATGGCAACTTGAATGAACGAACTGCTCGATCTGTATGGTCTAGCATAAGTCTGAGAAACCTCGAGAGCTCCGGAGTCCCACACCAAAGCTCTACTTCCAGAAACCTTACCAAGTTCTCATACTGAAGATCTAAGAAAAATCTCCTTGACTAGGGGAGAGGATGAGTAAATCTTGTGAAATATACCCGCAGATTTCTTCACAACAAACAAATATGCTCCAAGGGAAAATACTTTGCCTGAGCCTTATTCCTGGTTGGGGGAAATGCATTCCTCCCATTCCAGCGCCCATCTCACTTTCCAATTTCACCTGAGGGGGAATACGTACACAGCAAGGCCAGGGCTTCAAGGAAGTAGATTGTGAACGCTAAAGGGCATAGAGAAGGCAGGGAGAGTAACTTGGAGAACTTGTGAAGGTCACAGCCACAAGACACAATCCCAGAAAACAGTAAGAATTAGCCTGATGGTGTTGTTTCCTTGCTCCTCAGATTCTAGCACCACATCAAAAGGGCTCTGGTGTCCTAAGAGTAAATTATAGGTTAAAGAGTTACAAGACACATTATTGCTAAAGGAGCTAGATGGAGGCAAACTCCGAATTAAGAGAGGAAACAAACACAAAGTCACTATAGAAATTTGCCCCCTGTGATACCTAGTTATCCCAAATAGTAGATACAACTTAATGCCCAGCTAAGCTACACTGCCATAAATCCTTACACAATTAAATTAAACTTAATACAGCAATGGAAAAAGCACTGAACTCCCCTGCACAATCATACCTTCGGAATCCCTAGAAATTATACATCACATTTTCTTCTAAACTATGGGTTTAAAACTCTCCAAAGAAATCTATTTTTTTCCAAGTAAGCTAGGCTTGTGGTAATACCTGTAATGCTAGCTCTTAGGAGGCAGAAGGATAAGGAATTCAATGCAAACCATAGCTACATAGTAAATTTACAGCCATCCTAGATGCCTAGACTCCAGCATACAACATAATCAATAACAGCCAGGACAATGTCTCCACTAGAGCCCAGCAACCCTACCATAGCAAGCCCTGAGTATTCCAATATAGCTGTAGCACAAGAAAAAAAACTATAAACAGCCTTTATGAATAATAAAGGTTTTTAATGTGGAAATGACTAAATCCCTTAAAGAAATCCATAAAAACACAAATAGTAGCCAGGTGGTGGTGGTGCACACCTTTAATCCAAGCACTTGGGAGGCAGAGGCAAGCAGATCTCTCTGAGTTTGAGGCCAGCCTGGTCTACACAGTGAGTTCCAGGACAGGCTCCAAAGCTACAGAGAAAGCATGTCTCAAAACAAACAAACACATAAAAACCTCGCACACACACATAAATAGTGGAAGGAAATTAATAAAACCACTTAAGACCTGAAAGGGCAAATAGAACAAACAAAGAAAATCCAAACTGAAGGAATTCTGGAAATGAAAAATTTGGAACTAGGCCAGAAACCACAGTGATAAGTTTCAAGAAGAGAGAAGAGAACCTCTGAGGCACTGTAGACACAGTACAAGAAATGGGTACCTTGGTCAAAGAAAATGTTAAATCTAAAAAAGTCCTGGCACAATCCATTCAAAAAACCCTGGGCCACTATGAAAAGAACAAACCTAAGAAAAATAGTCATAGAGGAAGGAGAAACACAGCTCAAAAGGACCAGAAAACATTCTCATCTAAATCTCAGAAGAAAATTTCTCTTACCTAACGAAGGAAATGCCTACCAAAGTACAAGCATATAAAACTCCAAATAGATTGGCCCAGAAAAGTCCCCTTGACCCATAATAATCAAAGCATTAGACACACAGAACAAAGAAAGAATATGAAAAGCAGCAAAGGTAAAAGACCTATTAGAATTATACCTGACTTCTCAATGGAGACTCTATAAACCAAAAGGTCCTGGACAGATTACTTCAGACTCTAAGAGACCAGAGATGGCAGCCCAGACTGCTATACCCAGCAAAAATTTCAATCACTATAAGACATTCCAAAATAAAATGAAATTTAAGCAGTACCCATCTATAAATCCAGCACTACAGAAGGTGTTAGAAGGTAAACTCCAACCTAAAGAGGTTAATTACATCCAAGAAAACACAGGGAATAAATAACCCCAGACCAGCAAAGTTACAAGGAAAACCACCCTAGAATGCATGTGTACACACACACACACACACACACACACACACACACACACACACACACCAGCACCACCACCACCACCAACAGCAACAAATAGGAATCAACAGTCATTGGTCATTGATATTTCTCAACATCAATACTCCTATTTCCAGAATAAAAGACAAAGACTAGAAACACACCATAACATTAAATAGACATCGCCTCAAGATTTAAAAAAAAAAAAAAAAGGGGGGGGGAGGGGGAGATAGGATATATTCCAAGCAAAAGTAGCTAAGAATCTGAGGTAGCCATTTCAATTTATGACAAAATAGACTTCAAGCCCAAACTAATTAGAAGACATTGCTAAGGACACCCACTACATATCCAGCAAAGGAAAAATCCAAGAAGGCATTGCAATTTAAAAAAAAAAAATTATTTAATATTTTTTCTTATTTTACATATCCCAGTTCCCTCTCCCTCCTATCCTCCCATGCCCCCCACACACCTCCCACATTCCATCCACCATCCACTCCCCAGGGAGGGTGAGGCCTTCCATAAGAGATCATCAAAGTCTATCAAATCACTTGGGGTAGGGCCCAGGCCCTCCCCTGTGTCTCTAGGCTAAGGGAGTATCCCTCCATGGGAAACGGGCTCCTAAGTCCATTCCTGCACTAAGGATCCATCCTGGTCCCATGGACATTGCAATTCTTAACATCTATGTCACAAACACAAGAGAACTCAAGTTTGTCAAAGAAACCCTTCTACAGCTTAAATCACATATTGCCCCTCATACACTGAGAGTACCCCAGTACTCTCTTACCAGTTATGCAAACCAAAACTAAACAGAGAAATGCCAGCAGTAATCTGACATTACAAACCAGATATTTACAGAACATTTCACCTGAACACAAAAGAATACACCTTCTCTGAACTTCATGGAACTTTCTCTAATACTGACCACATACTCAGACACAAAGCAAGTCTCAACAGATACAAGAAAATTGAAATAATTCCCTTCCTTCTACCTGACTACCACAGATGAAAGTTGTATATCAACAACAAGAGAAACAACAGAAAGCTTTCAAAATCATGGAAACTAAACAACTCTCTCTACAGGATGAAAAATGGGTCAAGATATAAAAGAAAAATTGAAGACTTTCTAAAATTGAATGAAAATGAATACACAGCATACCCAAACTTATGGGACACAATAAAAGTGGTTTTAAGAGGCATGTTCATAGCGCTATAAAGCAAACCAAAGGAAAAGCCTGGAGTGATCTCATACTAGAACTTAACAACACATCTGAAAGTTCTGTAACAAAAAGAAGAAATCATACCCAAAATGAGTAAACAAGAAATAATCAAACTTGGGGTTGAACTTAATAAAAACAAACAGCAAAAAAAAAAAAAAAAAGGCAGAGAGTCAATGAAGCAAAGTTGGTTCTTTGAGAAAAATCAGTAAGGTTGACAAACCCTTATTCAAATGAACTAAAGGGCAGAGAGAGATAAGAGCCAGATTAACAAAATTTGACTATCCTAACTAAAAACAATCAACAGATTCAAAGTTAGTCCCTGTCAAAATTCCAACACAATTCTTCAAAAATCTTGAAAGTACAATTCTCAACTTTTTATATGAAACACAGACACTCAGAAAACCAGGACAGCTAGGTGTTGCCATCCCCGACAGTGTTTCCCTGCCATTGTGGGTTTGTTTTTAGTACACCCTTACTTTTGACACTCATCTGCTCTGTTATTACTTTGCTGTTATAGTACCAAGGCAGAACTGTATGTTAGCCATCTCTCAAGGAGTCCTGCTTTCCTTTCATTGTAGAACTGATTTAGGAATGAAGATAGGGTACTAGCTATGCCCATTTCTACAGAGACATTACTGTTTTTTTTGAGACAAGATTTTTATATATGCTTGCCTCATACTCGCTATGTAGCTGTAGATGGCATTGAACCACCTGAATTGCCATCATAGAACCTTCATCCAGCAACCGATGGAGGCAAATGCAGACATCCACAGCTAAGCACTGGGCTGAGCTTCCAGAATCCAGTCGAAAATAGGGAGGAGTGATAATATGAGCAAAGGGGTCAAGACCATTTTGAGGATACCCACAGAAACAGCTGACCTGAGCAACTGGGAGCTCATTGACTCCAGTCTTACAGTAATAAGATAAAGCAAAAACTAATGCATTAATATTGGACAAAACAAACAAAGCAGGATAAGAGCTCAAGAGAAGGTACAAGAAACAAAGACCCAATATTTCATACACTTAGGAATCCCAGAAAAACTCTATGCTGGAAACTATACCATATACACAGAGGACCTGGTGCAGACCCTGTGTATGCTCGTGTTTATTTAGGGGGCCTTGTTCTCCTGGTGTCCTCCATCCCCTCTGGATCTTACACTCTTTCTGCCTCCTCTTCCTCATGGGTCCCTGAGTCCCAAGGGGAAGGATTTTATGAAGACATACTATTTAGGGCTGAGTGTTCCAAAGTCTTCCACTCTCTGCATAATGTCTGGCTGTGGGACTCTGTTCCCATCTGCTGCAGGAAGAAGCTTCTCTGATGATAACTGAGCAAGCACTGATCTATGAATGTAGCAGAAAGTCAATTGAAGTATTAGAATTAACACTACATTATTTACTTATTTACTCATTCATTCTCTTAATTATTTATTTGATCACATATTATTTGATCATGTATTTTGTTTTACCCTGTCTATCTAGTTTCAGGTTCTTGGTCACTTAAGCAGTGCCAGTATGGCTTGCATCTTTTGGAGTGGGCCTTATGCCAAATCAGATTTTGGTTGGTTATTCCCACAAGCTTTGTGCCACCACTGCCCAAGTATATCTTGCAGATAAGACCCCGTTGTAGATCAAAAGTTTTGTGGTTATGTTGGTGTAACGAGTACGGTTTTTCTGCCCGCCACCTGGTCTTGTTCTGCCGCCGCACCAGCCCCAAATAACGCACAGAGACTCTGTATTAGATATTATACTGTTGCCAGCTACTACTTTCTTATCGGCTAGCTCTGTCTTAAGTATTAACCCATTTGTGTTAATCTATGTATTTCCACGTGGTCTTCTTACCGGGAGCCGGCTGCCGCATACTGCTCTCTCCAGACTCTCCATCTTGACTCCTCCTTACTACTTCCTCTTTCCTTCTTGTCTCCTAGTCCCTCCTAGCTTGCTTTCCTATTGGCTAACAGTGCTTTATTCATTAACCAGTATGAGAAACATATATACATAATGGCATCTCCCATCATGTTGGTGTTTGTTTGTCTTTCGATAATGTGAACACTGTACTAAAGACACTGGAACATGGGGGTAAATGTTCTATGTAGGCACCATTTCGACTTCTCCATGTTCAATGAGTTGTGTAGGTGTTGTCTTCAGCAATGAGACCTTGCTGCCATTTTCTGGATAGCAACCTAATGTCTTGGCAACAGTCTGGGTTGTTTGAGGATTCCCACAAGTCCTCTTTGGCCAACAACTCAATTAGTTATAACACAATCTCAGTACTGGAAGCTTCATTTGGTGGCAAGAGGTGGCCAGTTGGGACTCAGTCTCCTCCATTATTTGGCGATTTCCTTTTATTCGCCTTCATAAATGTATATATTTTAGGAAGCTTCTAGTGTATTATGTTTCAGAACTACTCCTCAAATGCCCCTTAATTTTAGCTATTTCTCCCCATATTCCTTCTCTAATCTCCCTGTTCCCCTTCCTCACTTTATCTTCCTATTATAGCCCCCATCAATCCATAATTATTTATTTTATTTCCCTTTCCTAATGATATTTTTTCCCCGCTAGTCCCATACTCTAATCCTGATCTAAGTGGTTTTATGGATTCTAGATTGGATGTCACTGACTTAACAGCTAATATCCAAATATAAGTGAATACATGCCATATTTGTCTTTCTGGTCTGAGATACCTTAGCCAGAATGATTTTTTTTTCTATTTCCACACATTTGCCTATAAATTTCATGATATTTTTAATGGCTGAGTAATACTTCATTGTGTAAATGTACCACATTTTCTTTATCCATTCCTACTGTTGAGGTCCATCTAGGTTATTTTAATTTCTTGCTATTATAAATAGAGAAGCAATGAACAAGGTTGAGCAAGTGTCTGGTAAGATGAAGCATCATTTGGGTATATGCCCAAGAGTAGTATAGTTGGATTTCCAGGTAGACAGATTTTAATTTTCTTGAAGAATCACCACTCTGGTTTCCACAGAGTCTATGTGAGTTTTCACTCCCCAGAGCACTAGAGGAGTATTCCTCTGGCTCTACATCCTCACCAGCATGACCTATCACTTGTGTTTTTTAGCTTAGCCTTTCTGACAGGTATAAGGTGGAATCTCAAAGTAGTTTTGATTTGTATTTCCCTGATAGCTAAGGATGTTGAATATTTCTTTAGTGCTTCTCATCCACTTGAGATTCTTCTGTTGTGAATTCCCTGTTTATATCTGTACCCCCATTTTAAAATTGGATTATTTTGGGTTTTTTTGATATCTAGTTTCTTTATATCACAGTTCTTTATATATTTTAATATTAGTCCTCTATTGGATGTGAAGCTGGTAAAAATATTTTCTGTAGACTGCCATTTTGTCCTATTGACAGTGTATTTTGCCTCACCTAAGCTTTTCAATTTCAGGAGGTTCATTTATTAACTATTGATCTTAGCACCTGTGCTAGCAGTGGTCTGTTCAGAAAGTTGTCTTCTGTGCCAGTGAGTTCAAGACTGTTTACTACTTTGTCTTCTCTTAGGTTTGGTGTATCTGGTTTTATGTTGTAGTGATGTATAATTTATGATCTAATAAAGTTTGCCTGAGGATTCAGAAAGCAAAGTCAGCCATAAGCTATAGAGGTCAGGCAGTGGTGACACACACCTTTAATCTCAGCAGCCAGAAGCTCAGAAGTGATGGTACACATCTTTAACCCTAGGACTCAGGATTAATAGATGGATGGATTTCTTTGAGTTCAAGGCCACACAGATACACCCAAGGATACAGTATAAAAGTGAAACAGACCACACACCTTTTGGGTTTTGGTTTTTTTGGTTTCTGTTTTGTTTTGTTTTGAGACAGGGTTTCTCTGTTGCTTTGGAGGTTGTCCTGGAACTTGCTCTGTAGACCAGGCTGGCCTCGAACTCACAGAGATCATCCTGCCTTTGCCTCCAGAGTGCTTAGATTAAAGGCATGAGCCACTAACACCTGGCCAGATCACATGCTTTTAATCCCAGCACTAGAGGGGTATAAAAGTATGGTCCTCAGTGGAGTGGAGGCATTCATTGTCCAGCCACACTGAGAAGAGCTCCTGCATCAATCAGCCTTTTTGGCCTGAGGTAGAGGTGAGAGCTAGTGACCTGCTGTTTTGCTTTTCTGATAGTCAGCTTGAAGTTTGAACCCTTATATCACTCTCTGGATCTTTTACTTATTCATGTTAGATTATGTTAAGGTCTTTGATCCACTTCGACTTGAATTTTGTATAAAGTGAGGTCAATTTGCATTCTCTTACATGCAGCCATCTAGTTTGGTCAGCACCATTTGCTGAAGATGCTGTCTTTTTCCAGTGCGTATTTCTGACTTCAAAAATCAGGTGTTTGTAGGTATAAGGATATGTCTCAGTCTTCAGTTTGATTCCATTGATGAATGTGTCTGTTTTTGTATCAATTCCATGCTGTTTTTATTAATATAATAGTAGGAATAGATTAGAAGCCAAATGACAGAATAAATAAATGAAAGGGAGAGAGTAGACAAAACTCCCATATCCAGCAGTCTCAAGGAGATGGGATGTAATTCTTCTGCCCTTAAGTAAGGACCTCTCACTCCTTTCTAAAGGGTACAGTGTGGAAAGGAATGGAAAACAGTAACTGTGTAAGTGGAGAAACCTGAGGAAAAGTTATCGTCAATAGTGTGTCATACTGGTGGGTCACTTAACCTCACTGGTCTGTCTTCATCTCATAAAGCTCTGACCATAGCCTAATCATGAGAAAATGTCAAATACATTTCAATGGAGGGACGTTATATAAAATACCTGACTACTGCTCAAAGCTGCTAAGATCACAGGAAACATCAAAAATCCAAGCATGCTTCACAACTAAGGCGAGCCTTCACATGGTACCTGTGTGTAATGAGGTACACAGTAAGTAAATCTGAATTCAATGTAAACTTTCATAAAGGTTGCACAGGTAAAAGATTAACAGTTAGGAATTCTGAAATCTGCCCATTTTCCTAAGAAGGAGAGGAAGCTTTTAAGCTTGTGGGTATCACTATGTGTATCAACGAACCCTAGCCTGGTAGCTTACACCTCATAATCCAGCACTTGGAAAGTTAAGGTAAGAGGCTGCCCTGAGTTCTGAGGGCAGCCTATACCACATAGTAAGTACAGGGTCAGCCTGAACTACAAAGTGAGGCCCTGTATCAAAACCACCAAACCAAAAACAAGAACAAAGCAAAAAAAATTTATTTTTCTTTAAAACTGATGTGGTCTGTGCCCTCATGGTACTTTTGATTGAGCCCCCCTGCCAGCTCACAAAAGCAGCAAAAACCACCCCCATTTTCTCAGATTAGGAGAGTGGTTAGGAGTGTTCCACACACTTGGAGAGAAGCCTCACTGAGGGCTACTTTATCAGACAGCCTTCCCATGAAGCATAGGAATTCTCCAATCTGCCTCGAGTGCTGGAATTCTGGGACTAGATTGCAAGGTTATGATGGTGGGTTTTCATTAGGGCTAGATAGAATACAAGGTTTATTCCATTTTTCCTTGAAGGGCAGAACAAACAGAACTGCTTTATAGTCTACTTTGTAGGTTTCAAGTCTTGTTATTTTTTTTATTCTATCACATTTGACTATGATGATTATTTTCTGATCTGACACATTAGGAAGTTACAATGAGACTCGGTAGTCTAGGCTTTGAAGTTACCCTTTCTATTCTATTTTATCCTTAGTACCTCATTGTTCCTTTTAATTTCCATACTGCAATTTCTCCAGAACCCACTATCCAAGCCTTCTCATCTTTTCCTTACAATTTTAAAGCAGTTAAAAATTTCAACAACTAACTTATCCACCATCATAGAGCCCTCATCTAGTAGCTGATGGAAACAGAAGCAGACACCCACAGTTGACACTGAGCTGAACTCCTGGAATCCAGATACAGAGGGGGAGAACAAGACCAGGCTACAGAAACCCACAGAGACAGCTGACCTGAACAAGGAGGAGCTAATGGGCCCCCAGACTGATAGCTGGGAAACCAGCATTGGATCGACTCAGACCCCCTGAACATGGGTCTCAGCCTGAAATTCAGTCTAAAGGGCCTCTGATAGTGGAACCAAGATGTATCCCTGGTGCACAAAAGACCTTTGGGAGCACATTCCCCATGGAGGTATACTCCATTAACCTAGAGGCAGGAGGGAGGGCGTAGACCCTACTCCAAATGACTTGACAGATTTTGTTGACCCCTCCTGGAAGGCATCACCCTCCCTGTGGAGTGGGGGGTGGGATGGGAGGATGATGGGAGGGCATGAGAAGGAGGAAGAGAGGGAGGGAGAGAGAGGAAGAGACAGAGGGAAAGAGGGAGGGAGGGAGTGGGAACTGGGATCAATATGTAAAATAAGAAAATAAGTAAATAAATAAATACTTTAAAAAAATTTCACCATCCTGTATTTGCCGTCAATTTGCCCTCTTCATTGTCAATTTTCCAAAAACTCAAATCTGATCATATCATTCCTCTGCTTTTTTTATTTAATTTATTTTTTTATTTTTATTTTACATATTGATCCCAGTTCCTTCTCCTTTTTTAAATCACTTGTTGGTGCTTTGGCTACCAGATAAGATCATCAACTGTACATAACACTATGCCATCTAGACTTCTAGCCAGATATCCTGCCTTAGACCTGCTGTGGCTCTTACTTCTCTAACTGCCAGCATCCACCACATCCCACATCCTGGGAGACTAAGACCTCCAAAACACAACCTTTGCTTCTGTAATTCAGTAGCATTATTAGGAAGTACGATGGTAAGATCCTATGAGGATGAGCACTCCCTAAATACAAATGGGTGGATGAATGAATGAAATAATAAGTGAATGGAGTGCTGGCCTTGCCCAGGCAACTGAGAACAGATGGGTGACAAGAGTAGCTCTGAATGTTTGCCTGTAATTCAAACTCACTCTCTACCTCCCTCCTCCTGTGTGTTTGGGTTTTTTCCAGTGTACAGATTACATTTGCTTTGGCCATGCATGACTGATTTATTCATTCTTCAGAAATCAATTCCTATATAGCCATCTAGAAAACAAGAACCACTTTTACTAACTTTTGTTTGGTTTGCTTTTTTGAGACAGGGTTTCTCTGTGCAATAGCCCTGGCTGTCCTGGAATCCACTCTATAAACCAGGCTGGCCTCGAACACACAGAGATCCACCAGCCTCTGCCTCTAAAGAGCTGGGATTAGAGGCATGCATCACCAATGCCCACAGAACTTATCTTTCTCTTGGTACATGTTATCAGGCCCAGCACAAAATGTAGGGTTTTATGCATAGTTTCACCATAAGGCTTCAATGATTTTCTGGCCTTTTCTTCTATTAATGGTTTCTTCACTTTTTTCCCCTTTGAATAGGAAATTCTATGCAAAAACATTATTAAATAAGGAAAGAAAACTTTGAAAGCAAAAAATAAAAATTCATCACTACAGAATAAACGGTAAGTGAACTGATTTTTGCATGTGTTTCATAAAAAGAAGTCTCTATTTTGTGAAACAATCTTAAAAAACTAAAAAAATAAGACTTCTAAGGATATCTGAAAAGTGGTGGAGGCTACTTATTTGAAAACACATTCCACTATCACAGGCAATGTCAAAAATCTTAGTTGGCCTCATTTTACTAGCCCATGAAATGGGAATAATGAGAAATTACTTACCCAGATTTTATATTGCCAATAAAACAAACACACAAAAGACTTGATAAGAATGTCATGTGCGAACACCCCTCCTTTTTTAAAACTAGAAGCAGTGATGGTTTTGGTGTTGCCAGAAGGCATATGTAAAGGTCTGAGTTTAGTGACAGCCTAGCACACTAGTTACTAAAGCCAGTTACTGCTACACTATGCTTGTAGAAGCATGTACATACAAGTGACATACAAATATATTTGCCTTATATACAGCAAACCAACTGCCAACATCAAACTGAATGGAGAGAAACTTAAGCCAATTCCTCTAAAATCAGGAACAAGACAAGGCTGTCCTCTCTCTCCATATCTCTTCAATATCGTACTAGAAGTTCTAGCTAATGCTATAAGACAACAAAAGGAGATCAAGGGCATCCAAATTGGAAAGGAAGAAGTCAAACTGTCTCTATTTGCAGATGATATGATAGTTTACATAAGCGACCCAATAAACTCTACCAGGGAACTCCTACAGCTGATAAACACCTTCAGCAAACTAGCAGGATACAAGATAAACTCAAAAAAATCAGTAGCCCTGCTTCCTGAACATAACTCCAGGGGAACAGACACTGAAAGAAACAATTAATAAATGGGACCTCTTCAAACTTAGAATCTTCTGTAAGGCAAAGTACACAGTTGACAAGACCAAACGGCAGCCCACTGACTGGGAAAAGATTTTCACTAATCCTATATCCGACAAAGGGCTGATCTCCAAAATATACAAAGAACTCAAGAAACTAGTCAACAAAACACCAAATAACCCTATTAAAAAATGGGGTACAGAACTGAAGAAAGAATTCTCAATGGAGGAAATCAAAAAGGCTGAAAGACACTTAAGAAAATGCTACACATCCTTAGCTATCAGGGAAATGCAAATCAAAACAACTTTGAGATACCATCTTACCCCTCCCAGAATGACTAAAATTAGAAACACCAGTGATGACTTATGTTGGAGAGGATGTGGAGAAAGTGGAACACTCCTCCACTGCTGGTGGGAGTGCAAACTCATACAGCCAATTTGGAGATCAGTATGGCGGTTCCTCAGGAAAATGGGAATTAGTTTACCACAGGACCCGGCAATCCCCCTCTTAGGCATATACCCAAAGGATTCACATCAATGCAACAAAGACATCTGTTCAACTATGTTCATAGCAGCAATATTTGTAATAGCAAGAACCTGGAAGCAACCTAGATGCCCCTCAATTGAAGAATGGTTAATGAAGATGTGGCACATCTACACAATGGAATACTACTCTGCAGAAAAAAATAATGGTATCTTGAAATTCGCAGGCAAGTGGATGGCACTTGAAGAAACCATCCTGAATGAGGTAACCCAGTCACAAAAAGAGAAGCACAGTATGTACTCACTCATATATGGATTTTAGAACTAGATCAAATGATCACCAGCCTATAATTCACATCACCAGAGGAACTAGGATACAAGTTGTATTCTAAGAGATTCATATAAAGTCCCTCACAGAACTGGGAAGGGACAAGTCCCCCAGAGCTCAGGTAAAGTGGGGGAGGACAGCTAATGGAGAGAGAAGTAGGAGAAAATGAGGGGGAGGAGAGGGAAGGCATGTGCAACCAGGAGGATTGAGCCTGGTTAGGAATGGAAAATAGGAAAGAGAGAGAGAGAGAGAGAGAGAGAGAGACAGAGACAGAGACAGAGAGAGAGAACATAAAAGAGGGAGCCAATATTGGTTTGAAGATAAAGTTGAACACAAAGAAAGGTCGAGAGAACTACAAGACTGCTCCCAACTAACAATCTCAGCTCCCGTGGAAAGGCTATCATAAATGCCCTTCCCGGAGAGTGAGATCAACAACTAACTTCTCCATGGAGTCTTCAACTAATGCCTGTTGAAAATAGGAGCAAACACCTAGTGAACTAGAACCCAGAAGCAGATGGAGAGGACAAGACCATGCGGTAGAAGTACATAGAGACAGCTTACCTAAACAAGGAGGAGCTAAGGGCCACTAGACTGATAGCTGGGAAGCCAACAGGGGACTGACTGGGACCCCCCTGAATATGGTACGTAGAGACAGCTTACCTGAATAAGGAGGAGCTAAGGGCCACTAGACTGATAGCTGGGAAGCCAACAGGGGACTGACTCGGACCCCCCTGAATATGGGTCTCAGCCAGAAGGTCTGAGCAATCTAAGAGACCTCAGACAGTGGAGCCAGGATGTATCCCTGGTGCACAAAAGGACTTTGCAAACATATCCCCCATGGAGGGATAACTGCCTTATTCTAGAGATAGGAGAGAAGCCCTAGTCCCTACTTACAGGACCTGTCAGATCTACATGACCCCAACTGGATGGCATTCCCCTACATATGGTATTGTGGTGGGGGGTTGGGAGGGGAGGGTGTTTAGAGTGCATGGGAGAGAGCAGAGAGGGCAAAAGGGAGGGAACTAGGAAGGGAGGGCTGGGGGGAGGGAGGGAGGGAGGGAGAGGGAACTGGGATCGACATGTAAAATAATAAATTAAAAAAAATAAAAACGCTTTGACTCCAAAATTTAAGTTGAAGAACAAGTTACTGGGGAAAAGGATTTCTATTTTTGTTTCCACAGAAAATGAAAAGATGTGGATTCCTTCCAGACTAATGTGGTTTGATCACGCCAGACCGCCTGAAACAGAGTACAAGCTGATCCTACATTCCAAACAGCTGGACAAAACAGCCCTACAGACTACAGCTAGGATATCTGAATCTTCTTCGAATCCCCCAAGACAGTGCCCCTTACCAGCAGGAAGTAGTTTGGAAAGAACAACGCCCAAATTCCCAAATATTGTGTATAAATGTTTGTTTTCATTTAATTGGACTTTGTTATATAAAATTAAATAAAAAATTATATAGTTATAAAAAAAACAATTGACCTAACTCAACAGCAAAAATATATATATATATATATATATATATATATATATATATCTTTGCCTTTTTAGAGATGGTCTAATAAGAAAAACCATAAAATATATTAGCACAAATACCTCTCTTTTATGAACTTTAAATTCAGAGGCTATCTCTTTTTTTCCCATTTCTTAATTTTTAAAAATTTCATTTTACATTATAACCACAGTTCTCCCTCTCACCCCTTTCCTCCTCCCACTCCCACTTCCCCACAGCCCACCCCTAGTCCACTCCTCCTCACAGGTAAAGGCTCCCATGAAGAGTCAACATAGTCAACATAGGTTGGGACAGCGTCAGGCCCCTCTCCCATGCATTAAGGCTGAACATGGATTCCTACCACAGAGAGAGGGCTCCAACAAGCTAGGTCATGTACCAGGATTATATCGCACTGAGCATGGCATCCCACCTTAAGAAATGGGCAGAGACTATCTCTTGAGGTACCCTTTCCTACTCTAATTTCTTCTCAACCTTATTTTTGACTTCATTTTGATTTTTGACAAAAGGTCTTCCTATATAGCCTGAATTAATTCTGTAGTCCATGTTGTTCTCAAACTCTCCATCCTCCTACCTCAGCCCCCAAAGTGCTAGGATGGTCAGTGTGCAGTAACACATCCTATCTGTTGTTATCCTTTTGTATCTATGGTTTTATTATCTTTCTTTTTACTTTTTGTTCCTTTTTAAAGGAGGAGGGGACGTTGGCTACTTTAGACAGGTTCTCATGTGTGGGTCTTACTGTGCCTAGAACTCACTATGTAGACTAGGCTAGCCTTAAATTTGTGGTAATCGTCTTGTCTCTGCCCCTGGAATGTTTGGATTATAGATATATATCGCCATGCCTGAAAACCTTTTTCATATTGCTACGTTCACTCCAATTTTGTCAAGTCTTCAAAGTCCTTCCCTGTCATTCCTTAAAAAGATGCAAAAAAAAAAAAAGATGCTGGGATGTATTTATTTGTTTGCTTGCTTGTTTGTTTGATGTGTATGGATCTTTCGCCTGCCAACAGAGGCAATAAGAGGGCATCAGGATCCCCGTAACTGGAGTTACAAATGAGCCTACATGTTGGTACTGGGAACTGAACCCAGGTCCTCTACAAGAGCAGCAAGTGCTTGTAACTGTGATGCCATTCCTCTATCCTTAATGTATTTTATTTTGTGTTTATTTTTCTGGTTCTGGTATTCTGAAACAGGGTCTTCCTTCGTAGCTCATTCTAACACTGAACTGGTTATCCTCCTGGCTCAACTTCCTGAGTGCTGGGATTACAGTTATGTGTAACCCTATGGCCATCTAACTAACTAAACTTTAATTCCAAGGCTGACCTTGAACTCTTGATCTTCTTGCCTTATAGCTTCCAGAGTGGTAGGACTACAGGTACATGTTTCTACCTCAAAATAGAAAGTAAAATGGGGACTGGGCATATAGCCTGGTGTTAACATGATTGCTTAGCATGTATGAGGCCCTAGGTTCAATTCTCAGTACTACAGACAGAGTGTTGTTCTCCAGTTATCATCTATTACTTGTTTTATTTCCACCCATCCCAGTACCTATCATAATGGGTAATTAACTATGAAACAGGTATTCTATGGGATTTCTAAATCCATATATCCCATAGTCATGGATTCTATTAGTGAAATGAGGATTTAAATACCTTTAAAATGCCAGAATGTCTTGTCAGCTACATGGTGAGCTCAAGACCACCAGTCTTGACTGCATGAGACTTTTTTTCAACAAAATAAAACAAAACCATATACTTTCAAAAAACTCTACCTGTATCTGTGGAGGTGGCTCAGTGGTTAAGAACTCCTGTTCTTGCAGAAAACCCAGGTTCGATTCCTGGTACCCACACGCAGCTCATAATCATACATAACTCAAGTTTCAGGGGATCCAATGCCCTCTTCTGATCTCCTTCCTCTTCCCCTCCTTCTCTCTCTCCCCCCTCCTCTCAGCTAGCTTTGTTATATGGGAATAGTGACACCCACAGTGGGCTAGGCTCTCTCCCATCAGCCATTAATCAAGAGAATTCTTCACTGGCATGGCCATAGGCCATCTGATCAGACAATTCTTCAATTGAGATTTTCCTGTCCCAAGTGGCTCTAGGTAACATCAAGTTGGCAACAAAACTTAACCAGCACAATACCCAAAGCTATGACTTACCTATTCTGGCTCACACCTGTCTTCTTATCCATCTGTACTATGTCTGTTGACACCTCTACAAAAGTGCGTTTTCTGTTTCTAAGTTATTTTCTTCCTAACAAGGAATTAGTTCTTCAAGGCTCGCTGTTGGGTAGCATAGCAGTTTCCTCCAAGATTAAAACCTTCCACTTTGGAGGGAAGCTGGTTAAGACACGGGAGATTTGTGAGGAGGGGAAACAACAGGAAGTGCTAAGCCAGCAGTTCTCGACCTTGCAAATGCTGTGACCCTTTAAAACAGTTCCTCATGTTGTGGTAAGCCCCGGCCATAAAAATGTTTTCCATTATAACTGTACTTGTGCTGTTATGAACCATAATGAAAATATCTGATATGCAAGATAGCTGATCTGTGACCCCATGTGAAAGGGCTGTTCATCCCCCAAAGGGGTCGCCAACTCACAGATTGAAGACCACTGTTCTAAAGAAAGAAAGAAAAAAAAAAAAACCTTTCTATCCTTTAGGAAAGTCCTTAAGCTCAGTAAGCTAACAATTCATGAGCTTCAAGGATGGCCCCCCATCCCGCACCTGCACCAAAATGACAAAATATACTAAGGCTCTCCCTCCCCAAGCACAATGAAGGTGTAAGGACTCCTGGGAGATGCTCTCAAGCTGATCTACCTAGAAGAGGATCAGACTGGCCAAGCTGCCTTGGCAGAAGAAGCAGAACACACTCAAACCACCTAGAAGGGGTAGAGACCAGCCAAGTCACTTAGAAAAGATAGAGACCAGGCAAGCCACCGAGAAGAGATAGAAAGTGGTCCAGCTGCCAAGAAGTAGAGACCAGCCAAGCTCAGGGCAACTGAGCTGCCTGAAAAGGCCACTCCCAATCTACTAAGCTGCCTGCAAGTTGTACAGTGAGCTCCAGTTTTCATAAGCTGACCCATGCTGGGGTGGGCTTTAGTGCCACAGTTGTCACCCAGTCATTCTACTCCTGTAAGCAATCCCTCACCCATATCCCTGTAAACTAATAAAACTCTGGTTCACCATTAGACTTTAGTGGTATCTATCATGGGCTCCCTGACTGGGGTAAGCAGACATTTGTTCAAGTCTCTCTAGCAACAGTGTCAAATACATGTTTTTGTGAAATCTTATCATTTACACAGACACAGAAATTGTTCTTCTTATAAGAGCTATAGCACTTATAGGATTATAGCACAAATAATCACATAATATTAAAGATACCTACAATATAGGGCCTCACAGCTGAGCATTGGTGGTGCATGCCTTTAATCCTAGTACTCTAGAGGCAGAAGCTGGTGGTGGAACTCTGTGAGTTCAAGGCCAGCCTGGTGTACAGAGCTAGTTTCAGGACAGGCTCCAAAGCTACACAGAGAAACCCTGTCTCAAAAAAAAAAAAATACCACAAACATGGCCTCACTATGTTTCCAAGTTTAGAATCACACTCATACCCCTGGTTCCTTTTAAATACAGGAAGAAACACAGATGTCAAGAGAAAAGACTAATACAAAATTCTTGCAGAGGTGGATATGATGGCACACACCTAAAGCCCTATGACCTAGGACTCTATATACGAAAGCAAGATTACTAATTCAAGATAATTCTTAGCTACATTAAAAATTAAAAGCCAACCTGTAAAATAAAGAAGCTTCAAAAGACAAACCAACTGGGCACAGTGGCTCACAGCTATCATAGATACTGGGGAGGCTGTGGCAAAATGATTGCTACAAGTTAGAGGTTAGCCAGGCCTCCCTGAGCTAAAGAGGGAGACTATCTCAAACAATAAGAAAGAAGGAAAGGAAGGAGGGAGGGATGAGGGACGGTGAGGAAAGGAAAGAAAGGCAGAAATGGAAAAATATATTCAAACAACATCACACCAAAACATTAGTAATACTTGAAGGGCTCAAATAAATAAGATAATCAGTTCATTAGAAACAAACAAGCAAACAAACATGGGAACAGGAAAAGATGTTAAAATGTTATCAAATATAAGAAACTGTTCAAATTTATTAATTAAAACTGAAATTTGAGAGGCAGAGGCAGGTGCATCTCTGTGAGTTCAAGGCCAGCCTGGTCTATAGAGTGAGTTCCAGTACAGCCAGGTCTGTTACATAGAGAAACCCTGTCTCAAAAAAAAAAAAAAAAATCCTGAAAATTGAAATAATAGATGTCAGAGGTGAGGGTGAACACCTTTAATTCTCACACTCAGAAATCTCACACCATGAGCTCAAGGCTACCTTGGCATAAACAGTGAGTTCCAGGTCAATCAGATCACCATATCCAGACCCTGTCTCAAAAATAAAAGAACATTCTCATACATTGATGCTATAAAAATACTCTCGTATGCTTGAAAGATGCACATAGATACTGTGGTGGTTTGAATAAGAATGACCCCCATATAATCATATGTTTGAATGCTTGGCCCCCAATTTATGGAGCTTATTGGGAGGAATTAGGAGATATGGCTTTATTGGAGGAGGTGTGTCACAGAAGGTGGGTTTCAAGGTTTCAATTCCCAATTTCCTGTCTGTCTCTGCGTGTGTGTCTCTCTGTGTATATCTGTGTCTATTTCTCTGTCTCCCTGTCTCTCTGTTTCTTTTTGTGTCTTACTCTGTGTTTCTTCTCTGCGTCTCTGTCTCTGTCTGTCTCTCTGTCTCTCTCTCTCTGCCTCCTACTTGTGGATCAAGATGAGAGCTCTCAGCTCTTTCAAATAACATGTCTTTGCTCTACCATCATGGACTCTGAAACTGTAAGCCAATGAAACATTTCTTCTGTAAGATGCATGTAAGGTGTTTTGTTATAACATCAGATAAGTAACTAAGACACACACCCACACCACACCACACACGGGTGGGGGGGGGGGAGACAGAGACAATATAGTGGTTCACTGTGGCATTACTTGTAATAACAAAGGGGAGAATAACTAAAATGTGTATCAATAGAAGCTTGGTTACATAAAGTACAACAACCATACCATGGCACTGTAAACAGTCATAGAAATGATAATGTAAGTAGGCAAGCAAATCATCAATGAGATGTTACTTAACTTTCCAGATGATTTCCTCTTAATGAAAATTAGAATTATAAAAAAATGAATAAGATTTGAGCACGTACTTCACCCAAGAGCATATACAATCCTGGCAAATAAGCACATGATATGATATTAAACCTCATTAGCCATTAAGGAAATAAAACTAAAATCATGAGATAATGGAACATACTTGTTATGAAAGCTAAAATAAAAATTACCTATAATAACAAGAGCTGCCAGAGATGTGGAATATTCACATAGAGCTAGTTAAGATGCAAAACTTCACAAGCACTTTGAAGAGTGTTTGGCATTTTCTTTTAAAGTCAACACACATTTACCCCATGACTCCTGGGAATGCATGCAGCAAGAAAATGATACATCTCCAAGGCACTGAGCTGGGTAAAAGAATTCAGTCTCAAAAGAAGACATAATACAGAAGGCTAGTAAGATGACTGCGTGGGAAAGGACACTTTCTGTTAAGCTTGAAAACCTAAGTTTTATCCATGGTGTGAGAGAAAAACTGTATATGTTATCCTCTGTCCTCTATATGCACACCATGGCCCATGCATGCCCACCCTCTCCATACCACCCCCCATTCTATTAATATGATATCCTCAAAAGAAAAGAAAAAAAGAAAAGAAAAACTATTAGGACAGAGAGAAAGATCGGTGATATCAGGGACTAGGGAGGACAGAGGTCTTAAAACAAAGGAATAGCAAGAATGAATTTCTCTATGTGCCAAGACAATTCAATATCCCATCAGTGGTGTTAGTTACAAGAATATATTAAAAGTTGCAAGGTTGTGTGCCATACTGTATAGAAATTACAACTACTTTAAAACTAATGAGAACGATACCTTCTATTTCTCGATCTAAAGGAGGCACATCATCTCTCATGGAGAAATCCATAGCAGTTCCTGGGATGTCCATCAAGTCTTCATCACTAGAGCTGCTCTGGAAGCTACTAAAACTCCCCTGTTGAAAGCCTCTGTTATCCATGGCTCCTGTGCAGAAAGACAAACACTGGGATCATCACAAGGAACAATTAGCCCCTGACAGATTTTTCTCTTTCACTGTAGAAAGTACACATCATTGCATAGTAAAAATTGCCAACTTCAGGGCTTATTTCACTTTCGAAGCTCATTATTTCTCAAAGTACTCACACTATGCATTATAAACTCACTACTATTTAATTTGCAGCAGACATGCCCACAGGCATGCACATACAATACACAACAGTTGGGGCTGGACAGATGTGCTTGCCGAGTACCCCAGTTAGGTTTCTAGCACCCACATTCCTCTAGTTTCAGGGGAACCAATGTCTTCTTCTCATCTGTGTGGGAACCAAGCATGGATGTGGTGCATGTACACACATGCAAACAAAGCATTCATTCTGATAAAATAAGACATAAAAATCTAAACACAAAATTTTAAAAAAATACATACCACAGCTACAATCAAGGGTGATGGCTTAAACCTTGACTTTTCCGCTTATAAACCACATTCCCTGTAATCATTAAAAACTGTTATCTTAGTTGTCAATTTGACCTGGATCTGGAATCAACTAAAAGGCAAGCCTCTGGGCATTTCTCTGAGGAATTTTCTTGATCAGATTATTTGAAGTGGGAAGACCCACCCCTAAATGTGGGTGGTACCCTCTGGTGACAGCCCACATTAGGACATGGAAGAAAATTTGGCTTTTTGTCCGTTTGCCTTCACCATGGCTGACAAGTTCACCTATTCTGATGCTTCAAGTGCTCATTTCTTCACTGATACTGGACCCAGCCTCCACAGACACAGACTGAAGACCAGTGGCTCTCCAGGAATCCTCCAGGCCTTCAAAGCCAGACTGGGACGGCTGAGATAACAGCTTAGCCTCCTGTACTGAGCAAATACCAGATTCTTAGCCTGTCAGATGTGAGACAGTCCAGACTTTGCCCTGTGAGCCAATCTAATAAATCCCCTTTAAACACATATTATTCATTCTATTGGTTCAGTCCCTCTAGAACACACCACTTTTCTGCAAAATTTGATACTAAGCCTTTCTCTCCATCATTTCTCTCCATCAGTATTTGGGGGCGGGTGTGATGTTAAGGGTGGGATTCCGGACTTCACACATGCTATGACTGAGTTACAATACCCAGCTATGTGTTTTCTCTGATAGCTGTGTTTTTCTGTATTTGTTCTGAATTTGACTTCAGTGGATTTCTTCAAACAAGTATTTTTTCATTAATTGTTAATTTCTTCCCATTTCTGTAATTTTCAACTAACTTTTAGAGGGATTCAAAATTAACCCAAGTGAAGTGATTCATGCACCTAAACACTTCGGAGGACGGGGGCAGGAGGTTTTGCCATGATTTCCAAGCAAGCCTGGGTTAAAGATTGTCTCCAGAATGTTTTTAAAAATCTACAAACTTACCAAAAGTGACAGAAAGGTACCCATGTATGATTGTTTCTTGGGCCGTTTCTTGAGCTTTATGATCTTGAGTTTTGAAAATTATAGCTCCCATTTTTTTTTTAGGCAATCTTCCACTTTTTCTGATAGAAGGTCTTAGCTCAGGCTAGCTTCAAACATACTATGTAGCTGAAGGTAACCTTGAACTCCTGATCTTTCTGCCTCTACTTTGTAAGTAGATTAGGCCTCTAATAAGAGGTACAACAACCAGATGTCATTTGGTAACAATGGTTATTTTCTGATGTGATATTTTGGTACTAATGAACTCTTTCTTATAATATATTTAATTTAATCATTATGTTTGCATGTAAGTAAAATACTTTTTATGTGTCATAATCCATTGCTGTCACTTTCATGTTCAGATTTCCCAAAATTTGTTCAGCAGGAACTTCTTCATGCTGGCCCCACCTTGCTCTCATTCAAATTCATGGCCTTTTTTCTACATTAATTGTTGTTACATGCATATATACACATACATACATACATACATACATACATACATACATAGAGACGCCAACACCCCAAGCCACATAACTTCTCACATCATTTGGGCTTGATTCCCTAACCTAGGTCAGCTACATGCCCAGGTCTCCTCCAGAAACAACAAATTTTCCAAACAGAAAAGAAACAGCCCCTATACTTTAAATTAGATCTCAGCTCCCATCTGTCAAAGATAAAAGATGCTTCTTAGCCTGAATTTCATTTACCTTAGCTTACCTTTTAAAGAAACCTACCGGACACTGACTATTTCTTATCCAAAGATTTTACCTGTGAAATGCTTTAAGATGTGAGACATTTCAAGTTGCAACAAGATTACAGCAATGGAAATCCCACATCAGGTCTCCTCTGATAGGTTGCAGTTAAATTGAAGTATACTAACATAGAAAATAACCTCTGAACTATGTGAAATCTACATGTAATACATGTTACTATCATATTTAGACTTGAGGATTAGCTCAAAGATATATTACTACATATGCAAATATTTCTAACTCTGAAAACTTCTGGTCTGAAACATTTCTGTTTTTATGTTGTTGTTTTTAAGACAGAGTTCTCACTGTGTAGCCTAGGCTGGTTTTGAGCCTGTAATTATCCTTCTTCAGTCTCATAAGGAGTGAGACTACAGGCATGCTCTATTTTTCTCAAGCATTTTTGACAACAAATATTAAATCTGTACCTACAGATATTATTTACCTCTTCCTCAAACCCCATTCGTAACTTCCTAAGAATGCCACATGACACTTCTGTTGTTGCCGCTTCAAACTCAACAAGAATGAAAAAAAGTAGTAAAAATATTAATCCACACACGGATCATACAATCCCAAAAAGGCATGCTCCCTGCCCTCTTTCCACCCCAACACCAATCTTCCTTTTAAGTCGCAAGTGTCATCAGTATTTATAATTAATGGCTATTTGACTGTAGAATTTGATTATTTTAAATGAACCTACAAAAACATTCTCAATCTCATTAGTAGGGTTTTCTAGATTTCTAAAACCCTCAACTGGAAACAAATGCTGTTTTAGCTAATGAGAAGGAAAAAAAAAAACCAGGCTAACAATGTAACTCAATTTCTCTCTCAATTTAAATTTATTAAATGAAGCCAGGCATGGTAGTGCAAGTCATTAATTCCAGCACTTAGCAAAACTAGGCAGGAGGACCCAGAGTTTGAGCCCAGTATGAGATACAAAAGAAGAACAAGAAAAAAGACATCAAATGCCTGTGGGATCCATATGGTGGATACCTCTGAAAGAAAGCCAAAGAATTTGTGACAGAATCCTTTCCTTTTTTCTTTCCCTGTGGTTATATGTTTCATCGCAAATGTGATTTAAAATACCCAGTTCCAACAACTCTATTAAGCACACAAATCATAGAAAGAAAAGTATAGCAAGTCCAAAAGTAATTTATGTTTGGCTTTGGAATGCATCTCGTAGTTTCAGATGTGTGTGCATACCTATTGTACTGAGAATTCATTAGAACAAAATAATAACATAGGAGAAGACCCAACAAAGGAGTAGCTTGGAAATGTCTCAGTTTCCCCACAGGGACCTTACAAACTCTTTCCTGTAACCCACTGACATAGAACAATGCAGCTAAACTGAACTACATAATATTAACAGCTCCTAAAGCAGTCATTTGGTTCAATGTTTGGATTATACAATGTTTCCTTAGTAAATTCACAGAAAGACAAGAGCCAATGAAAGATGCAGCCAGTAAATCAAGCAAAACAGATCAATGAATAGGAGTTCAAAGGAAGTAAAATACCATCACTTAAGGTAAACATGGTACTTGCCTGTGGATAATTCACTTTGATACAGTACTTACACATACTTTGCAGATATGAAGATGTTCAAAAGAAAAACAAAGCATCAGAATGAATAAACAAAATCCTTTAAAATTGACACTTGAGTTAGGCCAGGTGGTTGAAGCCTATAATCCTAGCTACCCCAGACAACAGGATTGCAAATTTAAAGTCTATATGAACAACAAAGTAAGTTCAAGTCCAGACTGGAAATTTTAGTGAGATGTGTCTCAAGCAAAGGTATTATTAGCATGAGTGGGGTCCTAGGTTCAAGACCCAGTACCACAAAATGAATTAATTATTAATCAATTAATTAGTATTTTTCACTTGTCTTTTAACATATTTTAAGTAAAATACAATGACATCACCTTCCTCTTCTCTTTCCTCCTTCCAACTCCTCCCTTGCTCCCTCACTCTCTCTCACACTAGTTTCTTTTTCATTATTGCTACATACATACATAGATATACAATTATATAAATACAACCTACTTAGTCTGTTGGTTATCCAATGCAAACTGGACAGCCCTAAAATCATATGCACACTTACAATAAATATTATCTTTAAAATTGATATTTAAACTCATGTGTAGTAGAACTCCAAGGCCAAGGATCTTCCCATAATACCTTGTGACTTCACTATGATGGTTTAGTCCAAAGAATGGTATATCTGGAATAAATAAAACCTGTAGATGGCTACAACAAGAAGTCAGCCAGAATCTGGGGCATGCCAGGAATAACATAAGGGAAATTGATTTGTTTATTTTCCCATCTAGTTCTGGGGCTGCTAGTAGAATCTGTCAGGCAATAGAAGGCTATGAAGAGGTAAAATGTTCAGAGTTTTATGTGGTTGGTATTTTTGTAGCAGAACTGACATATGCCCACTGTTATGCTCACAAATTTGTTATGCCTCAAAGAGAGCACATCAGGTTGGCTCCCTGAACCATGAGTGTTGTATCTGCCAATTCATCCAACTATATATCAAAAATGCTTTAAAAAAATATCAGTTCTATGGTGATGAAGTGGTACAATGTTACTTCTTGTTATTACCTAAACAATATAGTGTAACAAATAACGTCATAGCATTTACATTGTATGAACTATCACAAATAATCTAGAGAAGATTGGAAGTGGATTTAAAAAGATGTATATAGGTTGTATGCAAGAACTGTATGTCATTTATATAAAGAACTTAGTATTTTGGGGAAGAGTTCTGAAACCAATTTTCCATAGATATGGAAGAATTGATGTAGTTGTATGCCTCTGTCTCTTTACAAAAGCCATCTGCTCTCTGTGGAATCCAGCCTATCCCCATCCCCATTCCTTCTCAGTCTGGTGAAATGATATTGAATCCATCTGAGACCAGCTCAAACAGGCTTTTCCTTCAATAGTCCCTTTGTTCAGACTCCCATGTTGAGTGCATAATCTCTCTCACTTCAGTCTTGTGATTACACTGGGTCCCCATTTATGTTGTCTCAGCATAAGTGTTCAATAAATGTTTTCTGCAGTGAATTCCAGTTGGGGGGGAAGGGTTAACAGGTCATCAACACACATATACGGCTGACACTTAACAAATCTTTACCTTGCACTAACAGGGGAGGGAACTGTGGATACAAAAGGAGTTTATGACTCTGTCACTAACTCTCAAGGAATTTATGACCTAGGTGGGGGGAAAGTCTTAAATGACATAACAGCTGTGTTGGACTGTTAGAATAAGTTGGCATTTGGAGAATGGAGGAAAAGTTAGAAGCTAAAGAAGGCTTCATGGAGAAGAGGGGTTATTTCAGGTCCAGGAAACAAAGTGATCTAGGCCTTGGAGATACATGTCCGTCTAGCATTAACTCTTAACTAGAATGCAGATATGAACTGGAGCACTGAGACTAAATGGAGTCATTGTGGTTTCCAAAGAGCAAAATGATGAAAAGAACATTTTAGAAAGCAAGCATGGCCGCTGTACGGTAGGAAAGTGAGAGGTGGAACTAGCTGGGAAATCACTTGCTACTTCTAGTTTCAATGTAGGTGATTTTGTTAAAAGAGGAAGATGGATTTTGTTTCTAGATTCAGCCAGTCAGACTGTCTTTTGATTGGAGACTTGAAGCCACTGACATTAAAATTTACTACTGAATTTATATATTTGGGAATATGTCTGCATATGCATACACACATGTGTATATAACAACAACTAAGGAAAAAAGAACATATTTTTTGAAATGAGAGGATATAATGGAAGGATTTAGAGGGAGGGCAGGGAAGGGAAAATGATACAATTACATTATAGTGATAAAAAATGAAAGAATTTACTTTTTAGAAGAGGAAGAAGAAAAAGGAGAAAAATATCTTCCCAGAGTTTGTGCTAAGACCAAGACAAGCTGGTGGGTGTGGACAGGGTAGTATTGGTTTGTGGTATAACTTGCTATCATCCTGTTTTACTACGAGTACTGATACAGGTTGGTTCAAATAGGTTAGTATTCCCATATCAAATCAACTAACTTATTATCTTAGTTAGGGTTTCTAACTGCAATGGAATACCACAAACAAAAAGGTTATGAAAGTAACTTATGACACAGGGAAAAAAATCAGAAACTCGTCTACATCAAGCCCAACTTGTAACAGAACATGTATGGAAAAAAGTGCATGCTATGCAAATGACCCAATGCCTCTACTACAGGAATTAAAAATCTGAATCCTTTGCACAGCATTCACCATCAGCCTTTGTCCAGCTCTGGCCCACTTACACTCTCTGAAGGGCCTTTTTCACTCAATAAACTGTCATCTTCTGTTATTATCCAGGCATCTCTGTCCAAATCTTTGTTCAAGAACCCCAAGTAAGTGCCCTCTAGGCCCCAATATCTTCCTAATACAGGGTTACATAAAGCCTGTGTTCTCCAGGGCCTGTCACAAACAGAGGGCTCAAAAATACTCTAGTTTATACTTCAATTTCTGTCTTAATTATCTTATCTTGAGAAGCAGAAATGAACTGTGGATATCTGATATTAATCTCTGGGATGACAGAAAAGATGCTTATTTCAGAGGTTTGGGATAATCTTTAATCCAAAGGACTGCCTTAACCTATCAGAAGTGCAAGTATAAATCCTCAGGAGAAAAATCATTGTGAATCACCTCACAGTGTGGTCTTCACTGGAGGGCCATCCTCACAGGTGAGCAGGGGCTTTGAGAAGTGATGGGAAGCCTGAACAGGCAACATCAGAGCTGCAGTTCTCAAATATTTTCATCTTAAGATCTCTTTAGTGTTCAAAATTATTGAGAATCTAAAAAATCTCTTATTTATATGGATTATATCTATAGATAATTACTGTATTTAAAGTGAGAACCAAGAAATGCTTAAAATGTGTTTATTCACATATTTAAATGTAATAAGCTGAGTCTGACAACTCACATCTCTTTTCCCAGCAGTCAGGAGGATAAAGAGGGAGTATTGCTATGATTCTGAAGCCATCCTGGCCTATATAGTGAGTTCCATGGCAGACTTAAGAGACCCTGCCTAAATAAACAAATAAATTAATAAATAAGCAAGTAAAATATACTAATACGCAATTCAATATATTAACATATTTTGAAAGATTACTGCATTTCCCAAACATAAACTAGTCTCCAGAATAGTCCAACGTATGCTTGAGTTAAAAACATAAGTAATGTCTAAACACTAACATAAAAATACTTTTGACCTTGTAGTCCCCACCCCTCAAAGGTCCTGGGAGCCCACATACCACACTATAAAAATTGCCGACGTAGCGAAGTGCTAAGCTGGAAGAAGCTGTACTTGCACAACTGATAAGGAGGAAGAAGTCACATCAGCCAGAGACAGTTGTGAAATGTAGCAAATGACAAGCTAATCTCTTCTGTGACTACTTTGGAAGGAATCGACAACCAAGATCTATAGAGTTTGGATCATTCCCAACAGATGAATAATCAAGACACACTCTAGATAATTTACTTAAATTGTCTTTAAAACTTCAGATAAATCAAAAACAATAATGCTATCTTCTTTAAAAGACTAGCTTTTCTTCAGTATTATCTCAAAGTTCTTTAGATATAATCATAAATGTTCTATTTCACAGACTTTCAAAAGTGTAGTAAATGAGCTCAGGATAGTCTCATGTGCCTGTAAAACCAGAGCTGAGGCTAAGGCAGGAGATTACTGACTTGGAGGCAAATGTGGTGAGATCCATGGTAAGAACCAATCTCAGAAAGCAAAAATAAAGTAAGTGTGATAATGAAATATCTAGAAAAGCACCCTAGAAGGTAGGGAATAAGGAAATATCAGGCCAGACAAAGACAACGATATGTTTACAAACACTTTTCACTTCAAAACTACTTATAAAATTCATAAATAAACTTTATGAAACTGCCGATCATTGAAAGTCCTTCTTGCTCTAAGAGGGAATTAGTTCAGGAATGAAAGCCTGGAATCACAGGAAAGAATGACACCATCAGTTATCTGGCAGATACAGTGTAAGCAGCTGGTGGCTTACTCTACTGCCATGCCTTCCTGACCAAGATGAAATGATCTCCTCACTGCAAGCCAGAATAAACCCCCTATAAAGACTTCCAACATGACCAACAGAAGTTCTTAACAGGGACGAAAAGGTCAAATTCATCAGACTGTGGTAGGATATGTAATCTCAGTACTTGGGAGATTGGGGCAGAAGGATCCCTCCAAGTTTGGGATATGTTTGGGTTATAAAGCATGATCCAGTTTCAAAAAGGAAAAATGAAAAAGAACCTCAAAAGCAGAAAAATTAAATTCATGATTAGCTCATGCCGATGTCAAGAACAGATTTTGAATTTACTTTCATCCTGGATTGAAAACAGTTTGTGTACAGGGTTTGTTCTTAGACATGATATAGAATATCAGAATTTAATCCAACAATCAAAATATCATTCCTCTTAAAACAAGAAGGCAAGTTTGTAATCACATGCCTGTAATCCCAGTACTTTAGGAGGGTAAGATAAAAGTGTCAAGAGTTCATCTTCAGCTGCATGAATTTCTGCCTTTGTCACTTCCACATCCAACAGAGGATTAATTTCTAGAATATGCAAAGAACTAAAAAAAAAATTAAGCATCAAGAAAACAACCCAATTTAAAAAGGGGCCATGAATCTGTACAGATAATTCTTAAAAGAAGTAATACATGTGACTAACGTTTTTTTTTTTAATATTCAACATCATTAACCATAATGGAAATGCACACTAAAATTTCTTTTGAGGTCGAATCCCTTACCAGTCAGAATGGCTATCATAAAGAAATCAAATAACAAAAAGTGCTGGAGAGGATGTGGGAAAATTGGAACCCTTATTCACTGCTAAGAGTGCAAACTATTGCAGCCACTATTGAAATCAGTATGGAGGTTCCTAAAAATAACAACAACAACAACAAAAAAAAAACAGTCTATCAAATGAGCCACCTATGTCACCCCTAAACATATATCCAAAGGACTCTATAACCTCCTAAAGAGATAGCTTCTCAACAATGTTCATTGCTGTTCTAGTCACAATAGCTAAGTACTGGAGACTGTCGGGCTATCTGTCAACAGGTTAATGGAAAACCAAAATGTGGTACTTACACACACAGCTGTAAAGAAAAATGAAATTGTGAAACCTGTAAATCAATGGATGGAGCTGAAACAATTATATTGAGGTAACCCAGATCTGGAAAGACAAACCTGGCATATTCTCCCTCATATGCAGATCCTGGCTTCTAGCCTTTAGATATTTGTGTTTAACTTAAAATAGCTGCAAAAAAACAGAAAATGGCCATTGAGGTAGAACGTGTTTCCAGGGAGAAGATATAACAGAACACAGGTGATATAAAAACAGAGAGGAAATTTAGGAAGGTGAGGGGCTTGGGATGGGATGGGATGGGAGAGACAAAGAGATGAGGAGAAAGGGTTAACCAAAATGAACATTGTGTATCTATCTATATGAAAACCTACTACTTGGAAAGCCAACTAAAAATATAAAGGACAATACTGACTAATAGCCATGAAACATTAAACAAAATTTCCAATTCCAGGTCTGAAGTACCTCCTCACATTCTAATCTGTTGGTCAAGGAGGCCATAGAGGCTCCCAAAAGAATACAGGATATTGCCATATCTTTTGATTGCCCACCAGAACTAGTTGATAAGATCCATTGCTAAAGACACCACAGACCTTATGAGCAATACAGAGAAATCCAAATAACTGAGTTGGAAGTTTCTTCCATGCTGGCCAGCTCTCAACATGCAAGACACTTCAATATAGACTGTTGGTCAGGAGTTGGGGAGACATAAATGGCCTTACCCAGGTAAGGACCCTAGGAAGTACAATGAAACCTACAAGGCAAGATGTGTCCAGTTTATAGTGGCATGACTCTCAGAGGGGCAACAAAGCACTCTCTACTTGGTTCTGAGGCCTGTTCCCTCAAAGGGAATTCATGCCTGGTTTAAAAAAATATAGTTAATAGTTGTATCTTTTACATATAGCCATAGCTGAGGAGGTCTTATGCCCTGTGGAGGAACTTACTACTACTGTTTAGCGAAATTAATATGTCATCAAGCTACCTTCTAAATACATACCTCTATATTCACAAACAAATGCTACTCAGTTTTAATCAGAGAAACTTTCTGTTCACAACAAATGGTAATGAATGAAGAGATACATAGCTGCCCAAAGTGCTTGAAAATAAGTTTTCATTCCTCAAACGACATTTATACCAATCCCCTCTAAGACTCAGGGAACAAAATGAAGGAGGGAGCAGAAAGATATAAGAGTAAGGCTGAGAAATGTTGTCTTCTGGATATGACACAGCTAATACATTAGAAAATTTAAATATAGCAAACATAAAAGCATATAATTTGAATTAATTTAGATCTATATATACTATACTTTTGTTTTGCTTGAGGTAGGGTCTTGCTATGTAGCCCAGACTGACCCATAACTCATTATGTAGACCAGGCTGGCCTGGAACTCATAATCGTCCATGGTCAGCAACCCAAGTTGCTAGTATTACAATTGTGTGCCATTGTGACTGGCTTAGATTTATATTCTAATCTAAAGTCCCCTTGTCAGACTTTATATAACATGATATTATGCTATTGAAAATACTTTAAATGAGCAAGTAGGCAAAGATATTAACATACATTCTTTCTTCAGTAAAATATGACAGGCTTATTTTTATAGATTTTAATCTTTTATAAAAATGATAATCTGCTTGGTGATGGTGCCATATGTCTTCCTTTAATCCCAGCACTCAGGAGGCAGAGGCAGGTGGATCTTGTAAGTTCAAGGCCAGGCTGGCCTATAGAGTAAGTTCTAGGACAGCCAGTGCTACACAGAGAAACTCTACGTTAAAAAAAAGTGACAGGAATAATAATCAAAATTTATTGGCATTGGATTAAGCAAAGATTATAACAATGGGTCAAAAATATTAGAAAAATTATTGATAGACCAGAGGCAAAACGAATCCAAGAATCACTTGTAAGCTAGTAATTGAGGAAATGCTAGACATCACAATGGAAAACATGGCTTTGGAACATATACTATATTACAAACACTTCAGACTTTTAAAAAGTTGATCATAAAAAGAATACAAATCTGCCAGGCAGTGGTGGCGCATGCCTTTATTCCCAGGACTTGGGAGGCAGAGAGAGGTAGATCTCTGTAAGTTCCAGACAAGCCTGGTCAACAGAGTGAGTTCCAGCATAGCTAAGAGTGTTTCACAGAGAAATCCTGTCTTGACCGCCACCCCCCACCCCCAAAAAAAGAAAGAAAGGAACACAAATCCAGATGTGGTACTCTGGCTAAGGCAGGAGGATTGCCAAGAATTAGCCTAGGGTATATATCAAAGCCTGTCTCAGCAAACAAAAAAGAAATAGGCAGGAGAGTGAATACAAGTTCATTGCCAGTCTGGGCTACACAGTGAGTTCTAGTGCAGCTTGGACTACACAGTAAGACGATGTCTAAAAAGTAAATAAGTAAAATGCAATAAATTTTAAAAGAATACAGAATATCATACTCATCTAAGACATGAAAGACATATAATTTACAGAGAGGCAGCCCATGGCTTTTGCACTGTGAATTTCCACTTAATAACAATTTATTCTGAGAGCAGCATTGTTCATTTGTACAGAGTAATTCTGTTTGAATTCCTTTTTTTTTTTAAAGTCAAATGTTGAAATTAGCTTAGTGGGCTTCCATAAGCCTTTTGCAATACATCCTTAGTTTTAGTTAACCTGCCCATTACTCCTTCATCTCCTTCGCTTCCCCCATCTCTGTTTAGTTCGTTTACTCTCAGTATGCTCCCATTTCTTTCATTTCACATGTATTCTACAATCTTTCAAGTAATTTTCTAATTGAGATGTGAGGCGGTAGGCTTCCATAAAATATTTTACACACCTTTACTTTGAGCCAGCCCCCCACTCCACCCCTACTGTCCTCCACCTCCCTTCACCTCGCCCTGCTTTAGCCTTTCCATCCCCAGTAACCCACCTCCCTGTGTTCATTTTACTATTCTCCCTCCCTTAATATGACCCAGTCTCTAAAGGGCTCCTCTAGTTTCCAGGCTTCCACTTGTTTTCCAAGTTAAACATGGAAAAGATTTGAAACTAGATCTATATATGAGAGTGAACATACAACGTTTGCTTTCCTAGGCCAGTTACGTCACTCACTCTAATCTTTTCCATTTCCATCCATTCACCTTCAAATCTCATGATCTCGTTTTTTTTTTTTTACCCCCCACGGCAGACTAATAGGCCATTGTGTGTATGTAGCACATTTTTCTTACGCATTCATCTGTTGATGGACATTCTAGGTTGGTTCCATTCCCCAGCTATTATGAATAGAGCTGCAATGAACACACTAAACGGTCAAGCAAGTTTCCACAGGAGTGAAGAAACCAACAGTTCCAACGAGCTGTGACACCTATGAACCACAACAATGATCAGAATGGTACAATACCCTTAAGAGTGTAGCAGTAGCTTACATATCTTCGTGGTAACCAACAGCTTTCTACTTTAACTTAAGACCCTCTCCACAAGAGAAAAACTATGTCTGTCAATGGAAACCTAGCCAACTACCCAGGGCTACTGAAGTCATGGATCTTGGTGGAGAACCTACAACCACCACTTTACCAAACCAGCAGAATCCCTAAATGATACTCTCGAACTTGTTCTTATACCCATGAATAGGGAGGATTTGGAGGAAGGAAAAGAAAAGGAAATGATATAATTATATCATAACCTCAAAAAGTAAAAGAAATATCTTAAATAATCCTTTCTTGCAACCCTGAACTCATTGTCCAGCATGATATTTTGATACATATAAAAAGAATATGATACAGAAGACAATTCAAAAGAATGATAATGTTGAAAATGAAGCTTGTTTCCAACATGAAGTCAGGAGCTGAAGATGTCTGCCTCACTGTGAGTGGATGCTTGCTTCCATGTAGCACTACTATATGCTACCCACAGATCCACAGTATTCTGAGTGTGACAGGAATGAGTATGATCTAAACTAAATTTTTAAGAGAGATATATAGGCGGTATAGGGGACCTCTAACAGTAGAACTAGTATTTATCTGTAGTGCACAAATGGACTTTGGGAGCCCATTCCCTATGGAGAGATACTATTTCAGCCCAGTACATGGAGACCTAGGCCCTCCCCCAAATGATATGACAGACTTTGATAATCCCCGGTGGAAGGTCTCACTATCCTTGAGAACTGGGTGGGGGGGTTGGTGGGAGGCATGGGGGGATGGGAGGGAGTGGGAACAGGAGATTGCTATGTAAAATAAGATTGTTCTAAATAAAAAAAACATTTAAAATAAAAAAGCGATATATAGTAAAAGAAAGCAATATGAAGAAATTGATGCAAAATATCTCCAACAAAAAACCTGAAGTCATTAATTGTCTTTAATTCATAGAGAGATAAAAGAATGAAAGAATTGAGGGCTGATAGCACAATTGGATTAAGCATCAGTTCCTTAAAAGGAGGCTATCTTGAGAAATTTTAAACTTCAATGGCCTCAATAGACAGCAAAGGAATTACATGTGAAATGCCTTAAATAAAAATGTACTGACTTTTCAAGAAAAGGAAATGTCAGACATCAGAAACACAGTAACAGAAATGAAAACCTCATTAAATGGGTTCATGAATGGACTGGACAAGCTCACAAGAATGGTGAGCTTTACAAAATTACTAGAGAAACTTCCCAAACTGAAACACAAAGAGAAATTTTTTTTAAAAAAAAAAAATCAGACTGTCTGAATACTGGGGTAGAAATAGATACAACACATGCACAGTAGGACTATTGAAGAAGACAAACTAAAGAACAGAAAGAATGTGTGATATAGTAATGACTTGAATTGGGCAGAGGGCTCAGGAGGTAAAAGTGCTTGCAGCAAGCATAAAGCCCTGAATTCAAATCTTCACTGTCCCTGTGAAAAAGCTGGATATGGCTGTGCATGTCTATGGCCCTGGCATTGAGAGACAGAGACAGGTGGATTCTGGGAGCATGCTGACTAACCTCGCTAGCCAAAACCACAATCTTAGGCTCAGTGTGAGATCCTATCTGAAAGGAGTAAGGTGGAGAGTGAAAGAATATGACTCTCTGTCCTTCTGGGGTTTCTACATGTGTGCAAAAGCACACATGTGCGTGCGCACACACAGAGAAATAATTTCCTAAAAATAACACCAAACATGATCAACACTAAACATAAGTCGAGAAAGCACAAAATACTGAAGAAGTTAGATGCCTCTACCCCACAGAAAAGGCCTGTAGAAAGTCAAAATGAAAGGAGGGGGAGAAGAAAAAACATTGTGTGGTAAAACTAATTTTTTTTCACACTGGATAGATAAAGCAAATCAAAGCAGAACTATATAAAAATTAATCACATTTCTATGTCAGGAAACGAGAACAAACTGACTGTATAAACAGAGTAAAGTTAGAGAAGTGGAAGAAGAATGAGTGTTTGCATTTGAAATGCTCCCTGAAGCCTTTTGAAAGCCTGACTCCCAGAGCAGGAGAATTCAGAGGTGGAGCTTTTGCAGTGGGGTTGCATTCTGAGACCCTGACCTTACAGATTAATTCATCAATGAATTCATACTTTGATGGCATTACTGAGAGGTAATAGAAACCATAGGAGGTGGGCCTACTTCGCTACACATCCTGGAAGAATACATTTCTTTTCAGTTCTGGGAACTGAACCCAGGCCATCTTGCATGTGAAGCAAACACTCTACCAACTGAACCTATCCCTTGGAGGCATATATCCCATGCCTAACCCCTTCCTTACTTTCTCTGTTTCCCAGCCATGAGAGGAGAAGTTTTGTTCTGCCATGTGTTACATGGCGTGATGTTCTGCCTTACCTTGGGCTCAAAAGTAATGGAGCTAGCCAACTATGGGCTGAAATGTTTAAAATGCAAACCAAAGTAAACAGTTCTCCCTTCCAGTTGATTTCTCGCCAACACACTGTCATAGTGATGGAAAGCTGACTAACACAGAAATCAACAGAAAAAAAGAATCAACAGAATAAAGACCTTGTTCATTAAAAAGATTACCAAACAACTACAGATCAACAAATAAAAAAAGATACAAATCACTAGTATCAAGGACAAAATAAAAACTTGTTATAGTGGTACCTGCCTGAAATCCCAGAACTCAGGAGGCTGAAGCAAGAGGACCATTGAGATAAATAAAGGCCAACATGGCTTACATAGGAAGTTCAAGACCAGCAAAAGCAATATAGCAAGATTATATCTCAAAAATAAAGAAAAAAAAACATCACTATTGGTTACTCGGACATTTAAAACATAATAAAAACATATTAATAACAGCTCCATGTCTACACACAGTATTATAGCCTAGAGGAAATAAACTAATAATCTTTCAAAAGTACAATCCACTGAAATTCATACAAGAAAAACTAAATGGTGAAACAGGCCTACATTTATTTAAATAAACTGGATCAATAATAAAATTCCAAACCAGAAAACAAATGAAAAATTCACTAGTATATGCTACTAAACTACACATTTAAACAGAAATCATGATAGTTCTCTACAGCTGCCTTCATGCCATGAAGCCAGCATTAGCCTAACACCAAAATTACAGGAAATAGATTATAAAAAAAAACTGTAAACCAGTGTTTCCTATTTGACATGGATGTGAAAATATTGGGGAAACCATTAGCAAAACAAATAAAACAATTCATAAAAAGGAAACACACACCATGAAAAGATACAGAGGACACTTAAACGCATAAGTAAAAGCTTGTGAAAAGGTAACATTAGAACAATGATGTATGTTCTAAAAAAGACAAAACTGTAGAGACAATAACATGAGAAGTGGCTTCAAGAGATTTAGAATAGGAAAGGAGGCAAGGTGAAGAGGCAGGGTGCATAGAATTCTGTAATGGTGGGTGGTGGATATATTTTATTATATATTTGTCTAGACCCATAAGATATACAACATAGGATACCCTGCCAAGCACATTTGTACCTGCCTATGCACCCAAATACTTAAGAGGCTAGCTCACAACAAAAAAGCTTCCATCTAAACTAGACAACATAGTGAAAACCTGTCTCAAAAAAAAAAAAAAAAAAAAAAAAAGATGGCATGTATTACAGTGCAGGACTCTAAATACAGGAAGCTGAAACAGGAAGATATTGAGTTCCAAGCCAGCCTAGGCTCTATAGTAAGACAATGTCTCAAACAAATAAGCCAAGAAAAATTATAAATATAAACTACAGACTTTTGTAACATACTACAATGTATTAATATTGGTTCATCATTAGTAACAAGTGTAGAGTACTAAGAACAGGGGATACTGGGATGGGAAGCATGTGGGAATTTGGATTTCCCCTCAGCTGTTGTCATAAACCTAAAACTACTACACAAAAATAATTCTGTTAAAGTAACCAAAATCTTAAGTAGACCAAAGATGGTTTACTCATAAGGGCTGAAGAGAAGGCCCCAGGCATTAAAAGAACTTGTTGTTCTTCCCAGAGAACGTGTGTTCAGATCCTAGCATCCACACGGTGCTGTACAACCATCTGTAACCCCAGTTCAGGAGATCCAACAACCTCTTATGGCCTTTGCAGGCAGCAGCCATGCACATGGTGCACATACATGCTCATAAGATTAAATAATTCTAATTTTTAAAGTACCCTGTGAAGGTAGGACTAGGGAAAAGAGCCAGGAAGTCTGAGAGATCTTTGACTACACAGGGGGCTTAAAGCCAACCTAGGCTACATGAGACTCAACCTTAAAAAAAAGGAAACCCAGAGAAGTTCATTGCACTTACAGCTCTGAACTGATACCTTTAAAAACATGGAAAGGATGAAAGGATGATAGAATCTTAAATAAGTAATGCAGACATGAAACAGTTATTCGAGCTTGTTATTGCAGAAATTAAAAAAAAAAAATGGATGGGTCAAATAGTATCTGTAATTACTTCTCTAATCCTAGCACTCAGGGGGAGTGCTATGAATTCAGGACCAGTCTAGGCTACATAGTGACCCTTTGTTTCCAAAATACCAATAAGTAAATTAATTAAGGAGTGAATAAAAGAATGAGGAGGTAGCCCAAGCATACTATGCACTGGTCTACAGCATTCAAGGCTCCTGTTCTTAAAATTCCTGTCATAGAACAGTGTACTAAGCTAAGCATCAAGGATGGCAAAGAAAATCTTAGAATGTATAAACACTACATAAGAGAGTCAGAGACAAAGGCAGGCAACTTTACAGAATGAACTCCTAAATAAATACAACAGACAAAGAAAATGATAGACGACAAAACAGAGGTGAAGACATAATATACTGTTGTATGACTATAGTAAAGCAATATAAAAATCTAGGATGGTTTAATTTCCATATTATATAATTTGTATATAAGATTAGTGTTAAGAAGATACCCCCGTTCCTCACTCCAGAACAATCTGTGGCAGATATATCAAAACAGCTCACAGTCTTGAATAATAAGGGGTACCTTACAAGCTCAAACTTTAAAACCTCCTGTAAATACAGAGATTCTATAAAAATGAGTGCATCTCTCTTCTTCCAAGGGAATGGCAATGAACTAAATAATTGTAGGAAGAAAACTGTGTACATTTGTGGATAATTTGCATATTTGCAAGGTATACAAGGCATTTGAGCTTGTAATCTTTCCCTGACCATTTGATGTCTTCATCACTGTGCCCATGTACACCATTGATCCACATGGAGTTCCTTCCCTAAAGGTGCCCACCAGAGATCACATGCAGAAATTTGGCCCTTATTATTCACCCATTACTGCATCTTCAACATTGAACTAAGTGCACAATACACAGTACAAATTAGATAGACATTGGGAAGGGAAGAAGGCATATCTGATAGTTCCTCGTCCTTAGCTGGGGAGCATGCTTGAGACAATGCTCAACTCCAGGTTGAAGGGAAGTAGGGAAACAGATCTGAAGGTTTTATTATGATATTTAGTCTCTAAAGAAGATCAGCAGTGTGTCTAAAATTTCTTAAATATTTTGCTAGGGGCTTCCCTGAAATACACAAGTCATGCAAATAACTATTTACATAAGGGGAGGAAGGAAGGATAGGGGAAGGAGAGGGGAGAGGGGCTGCCACACAGGGTCTCTATCCTTCTTGACGCAGATGAACTCACCTTCTCTGAACCCTTGCCCAGGTGCATTGCATTCAGATAGCACTAGCACCTAGATAGCAAGGATTAGAGAGGGGGAGCAGAGGAGAAGGATCAGGACCCTGAGTGTGCAATATGGAAAAGATTTGCTGTACTATAAACCTATATGAGAGCAGGAATGAGAAGTCTTACACTTTGTGAGTTTCGGTAAATAAAAAGTCACATCTTGTGACCCACCACCAACTTAAAACATGGAAATTCTATCTTGGGGACTACCTAAGGGCTCAATCTGTACTTGTGGATGGAGAAAGGAGGAAGCACTGATTTAAAGGTAATTGCCCTTCTCGAAGAAGTAAAAAGCCCCTCTTACTGTCCTAGAGTAGATGCTTCATCAAGACAATACTCATAGCTAGATGGCAAGGACGAGGGGGAGGGGGACAGAAGGCTCTGCCTGGATGTACATGTTACATGTGTGTGCATAGGTACAAAATATGTGTGAACAGATGAAAAGGAAGCCTACATTTTCACACCCTGAGCTCTTTCACCCATAGCAAACTGGTGTCTTGAAGACGTTTAAGCTCTGCAGGCCCAATACACAGTAAAGTTGACATCTCAGGCAGTTTAGCTCACTGTAGTACTAAAAACAGCAGAAATTCAATAAATCTGTTAAAGGGATAGATGCCCAGAACAAAATACAAACACAAGTGACCTATAAAGTGAACAAGAAAAGTAATGAAAAGTGGTGCATAGGCTTTTCCTATATATAGGCAAGGCTCAGGGTTTGTATCTTTGCCTAAATCTAATGCACTGATAACCCCATTTATGTACAACAAATGGTACAGGTCTCTAATACCAGCACTTAGGAGACCAACACAGGAAAATTGTGGAATTGTAGCTAACCAAAATATATTGCAAGATTTTGTCTCAAAAGAGAAACAACAACAACAAAAAAATAGACAACATTCATGCCAGGGCTTTAAGAACAGGCAAGGGTGAATGAAGCCTGGCTGGGGTTTAGACACCTATATAACATGTGAACTTTACTGTGTAAGAAGAAGGCCCACACTTGTGCAGATAAGCACAGTGACATGTCTCCTCCCTGTCTTTTATGTTTTCAGAGAAACACATCTACACTTCCATATGTCACACATGGGCATACACAAAGGACCATGCATATGTCTCAGTGAACTGAGCTTGGAAGGCCTAGTTCCCAGCTCCCTAGATGTCTATTTTCTCAGCCGGAAACCAACTTTCCTCAGCAAAACACCCACAGCACAATGCAGGGCACAGCAAGAGTTAGCAGTCTACATGTGTCAATTGAACTGTTTGGTCGAAGTTTCCTGATGACAGGACTCACTCTCCTGTAATCCATGCACATCGGAGTTGTTTTGAGAATTCACAACTCCAATATGCAATGGGTAGGGGAGAAGGAGCCATTCATTATTTGTACACTAAGCGTATTCGTGTTTACACTATTAAGCACATGCCTACAGAAACTGTGCCAAGGCTTTTCTCTTTGTTACATATTCTCTGTTATACACATGTTGCCTTCATGTCCTCACCAAGTGTGGAGATGAGAAGGCACAGGGGAGATGAGATGAGGTTCTCCTTGACAGCCTGCATGAACATATATGAGAGAGAGGGCAGAGCTTTCCTTTTCATCCCCTCGTCTGACTTGATTCAGTGATTCTGAAACTTGAATGATCATCAGTTGACTTGGAAGTCTCAAAAGAAAACAAACTGCTGTTTTATGATTTGATAGTGGTCAGGAGTGGAATTCCACGCTTTGAATAATTTCCCATGTGATCCTGATGCTACTGGTTGATCAATCACAGTTTCAGGATCACCAATGTAAGTGGTCATTCAAAACATGAAGCATATGGACACATCTATAATCCCAATGTTCAGAGTCTGAGGCAGGAGGATCAATCAGGAGATCAAGGCCAGTCTGGAATACACAACAAGTTCCAAATAAGTCTAGACTACTTAGCAAGACTTCATCTGAATAAAAATATGTGATATAAAACAACTCCTTTTAAACATGGATGAGTGGGTGAGATTCACTTTTCTTTTTTGGTCTCATGTTGCCCAGGTCAGCCTTCAACTCTGTGTAGCCAAGGATGACCTAGGGAGATGGGCATGGGAGAATTAGTTTGAGGGACAGAACTACACAGTAAGCTCTTGTCTCTGAATGGGAGTGGTGGTGGTGGTAGATGGGAAGTACCTCGGCCTATTGGTCTGTATGCTGAGAGCAGGAGACAGATGCCACAATAGGTTGCATATCCCCCTTCCAGTGAGTGAGTGAGTGAGTGAGTGAGTGAGTGAGTGAGTGAGTGAGTGAGTGAATCCTCTTCATACAGGCCCATGGGTTTAGGCATGGGAGCACAGGAGGTGGACCAGTTTGGGAAATCTCACCTATCAGACCCTACACCAAGTCACTGACACAGACTGGGAATCAAGGAATATATAGATCAAAGCCATTCTTTTAGGCTGCAGCCTCTGAGTCAACAACATTCAAGGATCTTGGTGATTTTTAGTCTCCTGGAGGAAAATAGAGTAGCACCTCTGTCTATTTTGATTCTTGCTACATTCTCTGTGATCAACAGAGCTCCTACCATCTAGTAGATAGCTGGGTATTTGTGAAAAGAAGGAAAAGGAACAGGAGTGTGGGCATATAGGAACTCTGTCGGTTAAAGTACAGGTAAGGTACCATCCTTTGGATTCCTTGGACAGGATTTACTATCTAAAACAGCACTTGTGCTGAGGATTAATGTACCGACAAACCAGTACAGGTGATCCTTACCTCTGCCTATAGTGCATTTATATGGGATTGTGATAAAACATGGAAGAATCCCTGTGGAGAGTGCACATGAAGTCTCAGGCTGTGGTCCACCTGTGCAAGCATGAGATGTGATGCAGTTCACTCTTCCTGAACCATTTGCTTCCCAAAGGAAGGAACCGTATGTGGCTCACTCCCCTATGGACCACTATCCAGCCAAGTACCGGCCATACCCAACAAACAGACAAAGAAACTGTGGAAGGAGGCTGTAGATGTGTGCTGTCCTGTGTGAAGATATCTCACATTGGCTGAGCCCTTGCCCAGGTGCACTGCATTCATAAAGTATACTTACCCAAGTGACAAGTACTAGAAAGACTAGAGCCCAAAAAGATTACTGCACCTATGTTCTGGGCACATAAGTTCAACAAGAAGGCTTACTATTCTTGTCTAGTGTATACATCCAGAGTTGAACTAAAGAAGAGTTTCTCTCACAGGTTGAGAGCTATAATGAAAAGCCTTGCACGTATGTGGAAGGTACAGAATATTGATACTGAATTTACTAAGTGCCCCATTTGTCCTCAATATCTGTTGGGGTCATAGGTGGTGACAAAGCTCTACCTATTAAATCCAGGTGTGGCCAGCTGTTGGTGGAACACGCCTTTAATTCCAGCACTAGGAAGGCAGGGGCAGGCAGATCTCTGTAAGTTCCAGGCCAGCCTGGTCTACAGAGCCAGGTTCCAAACAATACAGGCTCGAAAGCAATACAAAACCATGTCTTAAAAAAATCCAGGTGGCGAGAGGCCAAACTTATCACATTCATTCTTCCATGCACCATGCTCATTGTATTTGTAGAAGGAAAGAAGATAGGAGGGAAAAAAGATGTAAAGGACGCAGGCAAGCAGCAAACAGATGAGACATGATGCACAGATGTCCTGTCCTTCTCTGTGAAGATTGGGCTCACCTTCTCTAAATCCTTGCCCGGGTGCATTGCATACAAATAGCATTTTCACCCAGGGACAAAGGATTAGAGAGAATGAGCATAGCAGAAAACCCTGCTTGTGTGGTTCTGTATATTTAACTTTCCTTGTCCAACAAAAGCATCGCCACCTATACCTAAGACTGACACCCCTAAGATTTATGTATGAATCTGCCATGTTTACATGGACATATTCTCTCAGACAAAACTTCTATGTACGCAAAATTGTATCTTCCCCAAATGACACTTGATAGTCTGTGAGGGTCTGATGCATGTTTGTAAGGTGGCATGAAGGCTGGGATCGGATGTTTACACATACATGTTGAAAGAGGGTACAGTGGATGGGGACACCATTCCTTTCCAATGCCTTTAGTCAGTTCAAACTTGTGGAACAGGGGTGATCATCAGAGATAACAAATGGGTTGCCTGAGTAGCAGCACCTGATGGGTACTCCTCATTACATGATCTGACACACTGCAAGCTGGGAATTAGAAATCTCATGCTCAGACAGAAGTAGAAGCATGTTTACAGGACATATAAAATTCATTCCCCCACCAGAGAATGTGTAGAACAAGTTCTGGTATCTAAAAACAAAATCAAACATTGGGAAGGAGAAGGAAAGGTGGTAGATGTGATGTACAGGTATGGGCCTTTCTACACGCAGACAAGGCTCAGCCTCTTTGAATCCTTGAACAGGTGTGTTGCACTGAAGCAGCACTCACACCTAGGTTCCAAGGATTCGAGAGGAGGAGCAAGCAAGAAGGCTCAGGGACCTGCCCTTCCTGTGTGTATGTGTGCACACACACACATGCATGTGTGTAGCCAAAACAAAAGAGCTTGTTCTGTGCAGTGTCGTTTATAACTATCCAGACAAACAGAATGTTCTCTCCTTCCAACTCCATGTGTGACTGCAAATAAGCATTGGGAATAAGAAGTTCATGCTGTGAACCATGCACTCTTAAAGCATGTACATGCAATAGCTGATCAAGAATTCCATTTATCCACCTCCACCTCAATTGCAAGCAAGAATTCTATCCGTCCATCTCATTTATAAGCAACACAAGGGCAAGGCCAGAGTACATCTTGTTTACAACTCTACACTTGTTGCCTAGTTTAGAATCCCAAATAGAAGTGGTGTTCAATATGCTTTTGAGGAATACACAAAAGGAGAATAGAGAGGTGCTCTATCCTTTACACACACTGAGAGCTCTGGCTCTCAGAATCCTTGCCCAGGTTAGGATAGTACTCTCCCCCAGGTAGCAAGGATCAGAGAACTGAAGTAGGGCAAAAGGCGTGAAGCAAAGTAACACATGGTACTCACTGATGATGAGAAAGAAGACAAGGTTTTTGAACTTCACATTAAAGATGTCTAGGGCAGGAAGGAGCTGGGGACATGGCTCAGGTTACTACCTGAGTATGCTTAGTACACAGTCATGAGAACATGAGTTCAATTCCCAAGCCAGGCATGGTGGTGCACTTGTAATCATACCATTGGGGAAGCAAAGAACGGTGGATTCCTTGGCCTAACTGGTGAGTTTCAGGTCCCAATGAGAGACTGTTTAAAAAAAATAGGAATGATGTCTAAGGGAAAGTACCTGAGATTGACCCCTGAACCACCTGTCCCCTGCCCCCCCCCACACACACACACGGGGTGGGGGAGAAACAGAGACAGAGAAACAAGATAGCTAATTAAACACTTTCTTTGTTCTGAGATAGCAACAAAAAATATTCAGCCAGAGATACAAAATAACAAAACAAAACAAAAACAAAACAAAAGAAAGGTGAAAGGGAGGGAGGATAGCTTACAACAAGGTGACACTATGTATAGATTAACATCCTTACCTTTAACACACATCAGAATCCAGTCAAAATCAATCCAGTTACCTGGAGACCTTGGTAATAAGACGGCTTACACAGGTTTCTCATTTGTCTTGGAAAGCATTGGGACAATGCTGGTGCCTCTACTCTGGGGGCCTCACCAATATCGTGGGTATGGTGGGAAAGTTATGGACTTTGGTTATCTACAGACCCTGGTTCGAATCTACACATCAGCATATATTGGATTAAAGAGTCGATCTGCTGCTTTCCCCATGGCATGGACTACTTCTGAGAAATGGGAATAACAAATGCTATGCCTTTACATGGCACTGAGAAAATGAAGTAAAATGCAAACCTGCAGTTAAGCACAGTACCTGGCACATGGCTATTATAATTTGTGCTTCTGATGATGATCCCATCTTTGCGTATGTGTCTGAATGAATATGCTTTTAAAGATGGTATTGTCAAACCCATACATGCAAAAGCCATGTGGAAGAGGTGCAACTATCTGTGACTGGAAGAGCGTGTGGAGGACAGTGCAATGGCTGACTCTCTGGTAATTCTTCAGTGAAGTTCACATCTCTTCATATGAGGAATGTAAAAAAACAACATCTCAAGTTTCACTCTCCTACCAAGTGTGTGTCACAGAGAGAGTAAGAGGCAGGGAGGGAGGGATGGACGGACGGGGTGGGAAGGGCAAGAAAGAGAATATAAATTAATGGTAGAGAATAAGCTATTTGCCCTATGAGTATCAAACAGCAAACGAAGTCTTGCGTGTTCACAAGCCTGTACACGCTACATACCTAGCTATATATAGTCCCCTTTCATATTTATTCCCCTATCCATCCAGATCATGCATAAGCACATATATGACTGTCTATATATGTATAAAAGTAATAGACAGCAAACAAGTATACCTTCCTCCAACAGCTACATCAGACATGAAAACCAAGATAACCCATTGCCCTTCTTGGAAGGTGTGAGAGAACAAATTTAGGGCAGCATGACTCTGTTCTTGCTTACCTGTCAGTGGAACTCTGCATATACAGGTCCATATCACCAGGTGCCTATATGTGTTGAGGAATGGAGTTTGATGCTTACAGAGTGGACGCCAGAATAAGTCAATTTATTCTGCACCATCCCAAGCATGTGTGTGGACCTACAGTGAGAATAATTTTCATCCTCCTGGATGTTCCTGCTAGGCAGTATGCTCAAAGAATTGGGATTCCTAACTCACCATTGGCTCCACACAACAGCAAACTGGCCTACAATAGGAACCATAGTTATATACCACATGTTGTTTTGGTAAACCACAAACTACATATACAAGAGTAGTTTCATAAGATTACATCACCTAGTAATGCCACATCCCTTCTAGTTTAAATATACCTGTGGTGGTTTGACTAAAACTGACCCTCACAGGCTCCTGTATTTGTGTACTTAGTCCTTAGTAGGTAGAACTGTTTTGGGAAGCATTAGGAGGTGTAGCTTTGTTGGAGGAGCTGTGTCACTGGGGGTGGACTTTAAGCTTTAAAAAAATCCCACTCTAGGCCGTGTGTGTGTGTGTGTGTGTGTGTGTGTGTGTGTGTGTATGTGTGTGTGTGTGTGTGTGTGTGTGTGTCCTCTTCTGCCTCTCTCCCCCTCTCCCACCCATCTCTTCCTCTGCCTGCAATTTGCAAGTAAGATGTAAGCTCCCAGCTCCTACCCTGGCACCATGCCTGTCTGCCTCCTGTCACGTTCCCTGGCATGTCGGTCATGGACTTGCCCTCTGAAATTTTAATAAGCCCCTAATTAAATGCTTTCCTTTATGAGTTGCCTGGGTTATGGTGTCTTTTCACAGCAATATAGAACAGTAACTATGACAACTCCACTAACATCCACACAATGACAAAATCACCTAACAACCATATTTCTCAGAAATTCCCATTGTTAAGCAATGCATAACTATAAATACACACAGACAGGCAAGAAAGGGAGGTAATATGCAGATACCCTTTGCCTGCCATCTTCAGATAAGGCCCATCTTTCCCATGAACCCCAGCTCCATATACTGCATGTAGAAAGCACTAGCAGCAGGTATCACAGGGAAGGAGCAAACAAAAAGACTAGATCCCACTTTCTACAGCCCAAGAATACATGAAAGGAGTCTTTATGAGAATAAGGAATTTTATTCTTTGACACAAGCTTACCACACATTCATAACCCCTCATGCTTTGCCTACTTTGGAATATGCAAATCCAAGAAATGCTTAAAACCCTCTGTGGAGGTAATGAGGTGAGGTGATGAATACATGCTTTCTTCTCTGTGCAGAAGATGCTTGCTCTCTGTGAGTCCTTGCCAAAGTACCGTGCACTGGGAAAATGTCTCTATCAAGGTGTTAAAAGGTAGTACCCAGACATGCATACAATTCATTCACGAGAAAGAAGAAAAAGAAGTCTATTTTTGACTCCTCCTCTCATACTTCACATCCGATAATAGATAATCCAATTGGCACTACTTTTAAAGTACATTAATAGCCAACTACTTTTTATAACATTCACCATCACCAAGTCTCTACAAGAACTTATATCGATATTGTTTCAGTGGCTTCTTAGTCAGCCTCTGAAATTTTGTCCTTACTGTCCTAATGTGTTTGCCACACCACAGTCAGAATGAAGGCTGTGAAACAAAGGCATACACACAACCCCCCAATAACTCTTTGAACTGTAGAGAAGAACTTGGGCTGAATAATGTATTTCATCTATTATTAACAATATCAAGACAAAGTAACTGTCTTAGGGTTTCTATTGCTATGAAGAGACACCATGACCATGGCAACTCCTATAAAGTAAAAACATTTAATTGGGGTCACTTGCTTACAGTTTCAGAGGTTTAGTCTATTATCATCATGGGGTGACATGATGGTGTACAGGCAGACATATTGCTAGAGAAGGAGCTGAGAGTCCTACATCTTGACCTGCAGGCAACAGGAAGTAGTACACTGGAACACCTGCTGTGTCTCGAGCATATATAAAACTTCAGAGTCCACCTCCACAGTGGCACACTTCCTCCAACAAGGCCATACCTACTCCAATAAAGCCATACCTCCTAATAGTACCACTCCTATTAGTTTCTAGGGACCAATTACATTCAAACTACCACAGTAACTATAAAACATTTTGTTGCTGCTGTTTGCTCTGATCATGAAGAAGCCTAAAAACAACTGCCAATCCAGATGCAATGAGCAACCTGATGCCCAAATATGGTCTCCAAGTATGTTGTCTGACTCAAAGAAACAAATGCTGCTGAAGATACATCAGATGTCAGGTGTGGAAGAAGAGATGATGACAAAAAGAAGGAAGAATTTTTGCATCCCTGAAAGCAGAGACGTTATCAAATACCTACTAAAGACAAAGGACTGAAGACCAATTATGTTTGCCTTTCTGAGATAGGATCTCATATAGCCTATATTGGCTTAGTGCTTACTATGTAGACCATGGTGACCTCAAACTTGCAATAATATCCCTGCCTCCATACTCTAAAGTACAGGATGATAGACACATGACACCATATTTGAAGATGCTCACACTGGCAGAAGATGGAACATTTGGGCTGCACTGGGGAGAAGAACTGCAATGAGTGAAAACTAAATAGATAGAAACCCATGTGTTCATCAAAAATTGGTTTTAAAAAATTGTCATTACAATATATTGGTGAACAAACTCATTATTTACGGTTCTGATAATAGAATCAAGCATTTACCCTGTCTTTCTTATAAAAACTGTACTAGTGGGAAATCAAATAGTAAATTAGGGAAAGTCTGTACTAGTGGGAAATCAAATAGTAAATGAGGGAAAGTTTTACTTTACAGATGTAACCCAGCTATTAAAGGGAAAGTAAAGTGAATAATGGAATTAGAATGCCATCATTTTACAACTGCCAATGAAATAATGGCTCTAGGATTTGAGCATCAATGGCAAACTAACACACAGAGACCCAGTGTCTCTTAATGGAGGCAGTTCTTCCCCCCACCTCTAAATTAGCCTAAGTCTAACCAGGCCTTTAGATACAACTTTCCACCAATAGGAAATACAAAGAAAAGGAGTATGGAAACCACACCAGAGGAATGTGCTCATAAAAATCCCATAGTGTAGAAAACCATGGAGATACATGGCCTACTTTCTTCCAACAAATAATTATAAGGAAAAAATATGAGGGGGTATTATAATTCAAAGGCACTTAAAATACCTGTCAATCAAATCAATGCAAGGGCCATATTTAGATCCTCATTTATGGTATCTCTGAAAGAAATGGAAATTTGAATAATGGATATGTGATATCAAAGAATTGTTGGTAATTATTTTTAAATGCGACAATGGCACAATGGTTTATATTTTAAGAACAACCCTTACCTTGGACAGATTCACACTAATCATCAGTTCTCTTTCTTCCATTTATGACTGAACCCTCCACTTTTGCTACTGTTTCTATGGCTTTGTTGTTCTCAGAATGCAGTAAGCCATTCCTGAAGATCCTATTTGAAACCAAAACTCCATCACTTTCCCTAGTAATATTGTCCCATTCTTTCTATACCCTTTCCCTTGCTTTTTCATTCCCTAGGGCACTTACCACCAAATTACACACTTTGTGTTTTACTCATTTTGCTCTCCCTACTAGGGTAGAGACTATCTTGGTTAGTGATATATGCATGGTGGTATGCAAAATAAAGTAGATAGCTCAGCAAGCATTTGCTGAATAGCCCATCACACAAATCAGCTGTGAAACCTAGTTCTGCAACAAAAATGAGAAAAAGCTCAAACTTTTCAGTATTAAACAAACAAAATCACCCGAATAAATGTCTAAGAGCCATCATATATTTCCCTGTGCCAGTAAATATACATGTGGGAAGGCATGGCATAGTGAGGGAATCTCACTCCCTGAAACCTAATATATGTGAATGAAATGTATCAAAAGAAGCAGATGCAAATTCCCTCACAGCTAGCTAGAGGGCTTTCTTTCTATCATACCCTGTGTGTGAAGAGTCCTGAGAAGGCTGTCTCTACTCCCCTATATACAGGAAAGTCAGGACTGGGTCAAAAGACTTGCCTTCTTTCTAGGTTATAACTGTCTCTGAAGGTGTGGGTCCATACTCTGCACAAATAAAACAAAACAAAATAAAAGGGTAAGACACTTGGAAATGTTACTCAGTTTCCTAAAATGCTCTAAGCCCTGGCTTTGATCCCCAGCACCACAGAAACAAGATGTAGTGGTACATGCCTACAATCCTAGCATTTATGAGGTGGAGGCATGAAGATCAGAAGTGCAAGGTCAGGCCAGGCACAGCCACTCAAGCTTTTAATGACGGCACTCAGGAGGCAGAAGCAGGTGAACCTCTGTGAGTTCAAGGCCAGCCTGGTCTACAGAGTGAGTTCCAGGTCAGCCAGGGCCACACGGAGAAACCCTGTCTCAAAAAAGAAACCTGAAAACAAACAAAAAACAAAAACAGAAATGCAAGGTCATCATCCTTAGCATGAGACACATAAGGTTCCACCTCAAGAAAAAAAAAAAAGTGAGTGCAGTCTTCCTCTCTGGCAAGATATGTACATGTCTGAGGTGGGAGAAAGGACAGAGGGTTGTCCCTTTGGGTGTGTGTTTTACTTTTGTGAAGTTGTGTCTATGCATATATGCACCATGCACAAGAGAGCAAGGAAAGCTGAAGCTCACCATCCTGCAAACCCTGCATGTGGGAGGGGTTTTCAGAGAGTTCACCCTCCACCATGCAAGGGATGTGAGAGAGGGAGCAGGGAAGGGCTCACTCTCTTGGCACAACATGTGGGTACTTTCCATGGAACAAGCAATAGAAAGAAGACCAGGGATTGCACATAAACAACCAGCTGCGTGAAGACTGATGGTGGGTAAGGCAGGAAGGACAGACGGACACACACACACTGACCAAGAGAGGCACACACAGAGGCAGGAGAGTCACCCGGTAGAGAGATGGCAAATGGCAATGGTGTGTGTGCATACATCCCACACACAGAGCATACATATGAGAGAGGAGCTACATGTCTTTGGTGCAGATGAATACGCACTCCTGCCTGTGCACAGGAGAGAGAAGAGAGGCTTGCTCTCCTGCAAGCCTTGGGTGTGGGAGGGTAATTAAGATGTTAACGGTCCTACACTCAAGGCATGAAAGAGAAAAAGCAAATCTGTAGGCTTGCTCTCCTGTGTACACATCAGCATGCAAGTACATGTCTGTCTATGTGTATGGCGTGTATGAGTCCTGAAAGGTGTGATGACTGCCCAAGACACAATGCAATGAGCATCTTCTCATTTGTGTAATTCACATACATACCTTTAGGGATGTTCACTTTTTCTATGGACTAGTGTGGTGATATATTGTTTATGATTTAATAAAGCCACTGGGGATCAAAATGCAAAGCTATCCACAGCCATAGAGCCAGGCAGTGGCGATACACACCTTTCATCCTAGGGAGCATACTAGCTAGCATAGAGGCCAGGCGGTGCTGACACACACGTTTAATCCCTGCACTTGGGAGGCAGAAGCAGGTGGATCTCTTTGAGCCAAGACCATCCTGGGCTACATGTGAGTGAATCAAAGCTCACGCCTTTAATCCCAGGATTTGAGAGGTATAACAGGAAGAAACAAAGGGTCTCATGTGAGATTTAGTGTCTAGACCGGGAAGGCATAGGATTGTACTGTGAGGGTTTGTGGAGCCAGGATCACCCATTCAGTCTGAGGTAGAGGTAAGAACTCTCTAGTGGCTGCTTTGCTTTTCTGATCTTCAGCTTGAACCCCAATAATCAGTGTCCTGGCATATATTATTTGTGTTAGACTTTTTATATTCCTTTTTTTCTCATAAATATCTATGAAGTACTGATCATGTCCCCTGTCCTACAGATGAAATAATACCGGGCCATACATAAAGGACAAATAGCAGTAACTGTTAGGATCTGATCTGGGTGTGGTAGTACATACCCCCATAATCTCAGCACTAGGAGGCTGAAGCAGGTAGGTGGCAAGTTGAAGGCCAGTCTGCTTTACATTGTGTGATTCTGCCTCAAGAGAAAATAAAAATCAACAAACAAAAATGAAAGCCGAGAATCTGTAATGTGAGCCAATATAAAGAGAAACGGAAAAGCGGGCTGTATCTCCTGATCATACTTATGTGTTCACACAAGAGTTCGAGTACAAGACCTTCCCCTTTTCAGCCCAGGGAAGAGATAATAAAGGTGGAAGTAAGTAACGGAGGTGGCGAGAGTGGCTATGTGAGATCCAATCACCTTAGACATGCATTCCAAAAGTGCAGCCGGACTACACTGTATAAGTCACTTCATAGGAAGTGTTTAATAAAGAATGGGCAGGACTGGGGGTGGTAACTGAACATGCATGAGGTTGCCTGGCATACACGAAGCCCTGAGCTAAATGGGGCGGGGGAGTAAACGAGGCTGAAGGAAAGGCAGATGGAAAGGGAGAAGGGAAGGAAATGAAGTTGAAGGAGGGATGAAGGAAGAGGGAAGATGGGTATTAAAAGAAATGAATGCTAGGCCTGGTGTTATACATCTTTAATCCCAGTACTCAGTATGCAGAGATTTCTGTGAGTTTGAGGCCAGTTTGGTCTACACAGAGTTCCAAGAAAGCCAGGGCTACACAGTTGAGTCCCAAATCAGAAACAAAAAAGAAAGAGAAGTAGAAATGGAGGCAGCAAAGGATTTCTAGGAGGAGGAAAAAAAGAATGTATACACTAGAAGGTTTGGGGTTTCTCAGAGAGAAGGAAGCCCTTTCTTTTTTTTAACTTTCATTTTTTTCAGCAATACTTTATTAATTCTTTGAGAATTTCATAGTGTTACATTGAGCATATTCACCCCAACCCCTCCTATTACTACCTTCCAAACCCTCCTACCACTTCCCACCCGGTGCAAAATCTCTTTTTTTCTCTTTTCTTTCCACAAGGAAGTGGTTTTATCAATTTCATAACTTCTTTTCAGATGGGCAACTTGTCAGTACATTTAAATGCAGACATTCAAACACACAAAGAGGTGCAGATGCAGTAAAAAGAGGGACTTGGTTGCTGGAGCAACACATTGAGTAGAGATGGGGGCTGAGATCTCCCACACAAGTGGAGGATCTGGCTATGGCTGCATATGTTGGCTGTGGAGGGGCTGGCAGAAGTAGACACACCTGGGCTAAGTAGAGAGTGTCAGGACAGCCAGGACTGTATATAGCAAGGCACCGTCTCACAATAGACAGACAGACATTGTTCTCCTGCAAACTGCACAAGTGGGAAGAGGATTTGTAATATTCCATTTCCTAGAGTTAAAGGCATACAAAAAGGATGGGGGGAGCAGGCAGGGGAGGGGGGAGTTCTTTGTTCAAGTAGAAAAGCACTACAAGCTGCTTTTGTATTACTTGTTCTGCCATTAACAGCCACATCTCCCATCTCAGTGCCTGCAATAAAATGGACATAGCAATAGCCCTGAATTTTTAGGGTTACTGTAGGGATTAACCACAACACCACAAGCAGCATCAGTATCTAGAACACTATAAATACTACATGTGACCCATCACCATTGGCATCGGTACCAGGAAAATCGGTCTCTCTAGGGATCTGTCACTAAAAGATATTCATAAATGCCTTGTACCCCAAAGTTCACCTTTGGCCTTAATCGAGTATCACAAGAACAGTTTGTAGTTATATCCACACTTTACATTCAACCAATTAAGAGACACAGAAAGAGAGCTAAGGAGACAGACACAGATGTGGAACCTTCCATTAAAATGCTCACTTTTGAGGGAAAATATGGTAAAAAAAATAGTTCAGAGACTGAGAGAGCCGTGTGTATGTGTTAAGGAGTTAAAGTACTGGGTACATGGTGAGAACAGAACTATACAACAGCAACACATGCCAGACAAGATGCTAAAAGTGTGTCTTTGCCACCTGTAGTAGGAATACAACAGCAGAATAAGCCAGAAAACTAGCTCTTAAAAACTCTTAAGATGTGATTGAGTCATGGGAAGAATAGAGGAGAGCAAGAAAAGAGATACCTTAATAGAAGGAGCCATTATAGTTTTTAAGAGAACTCTGGCACTAGGGAAATGTCCAGAGATCTACAAGGATGACCACAACTAACAACCCAAGCAATAGTGGAGAGGCTACCTTAAATGTCCTTCCGTGATAATGAGATTGATGACTACCGTATATGCCATCATAGAGCACTCACCCAATAGCTGATGGAAGCAGAAGCAGACACCCACAGCTAAACACTGAGCCAAACACGTGGAATCCAGTTGTAGAGAGGGAGGAGTGATGAGCAAAGGGGTCAACACCAGGCTGGAGAAATACACAGAAACAGCTGACCTGACCAAGAGGGAGCTCACAGACTCCAGTCTGACAGCTGGGGAACCAGTGTAGGACCCAACCAGGACCCCTGAACATGGGTGTCAGTTAGGAGGCCTGGGCAGTCTATGGGGCCTCTGGCAGTAGAACCAGTATTTATCTCTAGTGCACAAATGGACTTTGGAAGTGCATTTCCCATGGAGGGATATTCTCTCAACCTAGATACACTGGGGGGGGGGGCTGCCACAAATGTTGTGACAGACTTTGACGATCCCCTATGGAAGACCTCACCCTCCCTGGGAAGTGGATGGGGGTGGAAGGGGGGGTCTGTGGGGAACATGGGAGGGAGGATGGGAGGGAAAGGGGTCTGGGATTGATATGTTTCTAATTTAAATAAAAATAAAATAAAAAACTCTTGAAGCTAGGTGTTGGTGGGGCATGCCTTTAATCCTAGCACTCAGGAGGCAAAGGCAGGCAGATTGCTAAATGTTAATGGACTAAATAGTGTTAACTGTGATTCTTATTTGATAACTGTTATATGATATATTTTGCTATGTTAAGGTTTAAAACCCTTTTTTATTTAGACAGAAAAGAGGAGATGATGGGAGATGTCATTCTGTATATGTTTCTCATACTGGTTAATGAATAAAGCACTGTTGGCCAATAGGAAAGGAAGATAGGAGGGACTAGGGGACAAGGAGGAAATAGGAAGTAGGAAGGAGGAGTCAGGATGGAGAGCCTGGAGAGAACAGAACCGCCATTCCTCCACTCTCGGTAAGACCACGTGGAAATACATAGAAATGGGTTAATAATTAAGACAGAGCTAGCTGATAAGAAACTAGCACCTGGCCAATAGCATTGTATCAAATACAGAGTCTCTGTGCATTATTTGGGGCTGGCTGGCATGGCGGCGGGACAAGACCAGAGGCAGGGATCTCTGTGAGTTCAAAGCAAGCCTGATCTACAGAGATAATTCCAGGACACCAAAGCCACAGAGAAATCCTGTCTCAAAATATCAAAACCTAAATAAATAAAAAATACTCTTAAGATAATGGTGTGCCCAGAATCAGGAGTACTCTAAAGACAGATATACATTTAGGACTTGATTTGTATAAGATAATCACTATCCTTGAGGAACCTTTAGTGTCTCCACAAGTGAAAGTCCTATGGAAAGCTAAGACCCAGCCCAATTTGAAGACTTTCTAATACAATGAGGACAGAATTAGCCCAGATAAAAAGATATGCTAAACTGTAACTACTCACACAAAGCAGTGGGTAAAAAATACAAGAATTTAGAACTGCCTGCTATAAACAAATTGGGTTGGAGTAAACAAGCAAGCACATGGGAAAGACTATATGTCAAGAGGAGGACAAAGAAGGCTAGAGGTTAAGGCCAGGTATACAGCAAATGCAAAGGCACTGAAAAAGCAAGTTTGACAACAGCAGATGTTCTTCCAGGGAGGAGAAGGTGAAAAAGGTCAAAACCATGTTGAAGTCCTTAGTTGCTATGATAGGGATAAGGAGCTGGACTATCACTATGATGAGCAACCATGTAGAGAAGGAATTTCAGGTGGTTTGCTATTGCTCTTAATAGATGATTCCATTTTAATGTGAAGAGAAATACAATAAAACTAACCTCCATTCACATATCCATGGAGTTTACTGCTTGAATACGTCTAAAATCAATAGTATAACTTTAAAATGACTGATAGTCCAGATAGGCAAGGGGATTCTGATGACATGATGCAAATGATCAGGCTGGGTGTGAGAGAGCTACAGGCAATTGGTATTACCAAAGAGTTGTTTGTTTTTGGTGTTTTGTTTGTTTGTTTGATTGATTGATTGATTGATTGATTGATTGATTGATTTTTGGTTTTTCAAGATGGTTTCTCTGTGTGACTTTGGAGCCTGTCCTGGAACTCACTCTGTAGACCAAGCTGGCCTCAAACTCACAGAGATCCACCTGCCTCTGCCTCCTGAGTGCTGGGATTAAAGGTGTGTGCCACCAACGTCCGGCTATCAAAGGTTTTGAAGTTGGATAATAAATTGCTCCTTCAGGAAGCTTAATCTAGCAGCCAATGGAAATATGAACATGAACTACAAAGATTTGAAAGTAATCCTCACAATCTATTGATAAGGGAGATCAGGAATTATTCAGGAGATTTCCTGAACTGACAACTCATTCTGCCCAGTTTTATGAAGACAATTTTGCAATAGTCTTTGGAATAAAGCCTGAATAAAGATGATAGTCAAACCAATATAACTGAGATGAGTGTAAGTATACTTTTAATGATCTACAGACCTTGAATGGTCAGGATTGAACATGATTACAGAAGAAAATGCCAAAGATACTGCTGAAGAGATGGCTCATCAGTTATGATCACTTACTGCCCAAACATGAAGACCTAAGTTTGGATCCAAAATCCATATGAATGGATGTCCCCACATAGGCCTGTAATGCAAGCACTGAAGGAAACAGAAACAGAAGGGTTGGTCTTACTGGTTGCCAGATTAGGTCCCTTATGCAAGATCCCTGTTCAGTGGGAACCTGCCTCAAAAACCAGGTGGAGAGATACAGAGGATGGCGATCTCTAACCTTCTCACCTTCTCATGTGTATCGGCCGGCGTATTCACCTGCACAAACACATACACATAGAATGCACACACACACACACACACACACACACACACACACACACACACACACACACACACACACGAATACAAAAGAGTCAATGTCATGGATTCCAGCATTAACACAGAAAATTAGTCAAGCCAAGAATCATATCATCAGCAGGGTTAGGGGTGGTCTTAGCATCCTTCACTAAACTGCTTATGCTGCACTGTAATGAATAAACAACACAATACTGTGTGCTACACATAAACCAGTGTATTTTTGCTGCCCTTGGTATATGAAAGTATATGAAAGCTAATATTTCCCTCATTTCCCAATTCCAGTAATTCTAAACCAAGACATAACACATGATAAAAATGGCAGCTGAATGAATTTCATTTTTATTGCTCAAGGGAAATTTAAACAAAAAATCCTGACAACCTGGAAGGAGCTTACTCATGAGCTCAAGTCTGCTCTAAAAATAGAGACAGTTACACCATTCATTTTGTACATAAACTTATTACATCTTGCCACTTGGCTAAGGGGCAGAATAAGCAGATCCATTATCTCTTTGCTTAGGCTTTTCTTGGGAGTTATCAGCCCTCTGCACTCTATTTCCTCCAAAATCCTGATCTGAATATGTCTCTGTTATGAAGTTCTCATATAGCTTTTACACACATCCTGCTTTGCATCCAAATTATTTGCACTGTGCCTTATCTCTCCACAGGGGAAGAAATTGACTACCATTGCTCCAGGACTCAGATACAGGTAGGGTCTCCCTAACTAGTTATGAAATAAATCTATTGAATTCCCATTTTGCCTAAGTATTGTCATTTCAAGGGCCCCAAAAGTCTTATCAACAGCTACTCGAATCACTTTTTCTTATCCATATTGCACAATATGGATAAAGTGCTTTATTTATTCAAGAGGGTTTCAGGGTGTGTCGTGATGAATGACACAAACTCCATCCTTCAGTCTCAGTTCTAGCCACCCACCCAAGGTGTGGTGGCTACTAGCATGACAAATACCGCCCACGTCTTACTCTGTAATGCTAAAACTTTATGAATAAGTCTTGATCTGGAATCAGGTCCAACAGAAAAAATACCCCAAGTTAAAAGTTAGACTTTATTCTCTCACCTTTAGAAGAAAAGAAAAACATATTAAATAATTTGGAGAGCTAGTTTGTCCTTCTAACCCTGTCTGATTTGAGCTGACCCTTGAAAGCAAGTGGCTGTTACTTCTGCATCCTAATTCCTTCATACTAAAGTTGGAATTAAGGACTAGGGGTGTGGCTCAGTGCCCATAGAGCACTTATCTAACATGTAAGGTATAAATATTTTCAGTAGGGGGAGAAAAGCTGGTGAAACTATTCAAGAATGTCAATTTTGCTTAACTTTTGTGACTTAGTGTTATACATTTTGAGAGAACATGCACAGGCTTCTGCCATTTACTGTTCATCCCACAGAAGATTCATGATACCACCTTCTATAAATGACAGGGAAACTATACCCAGGAAATGTCAAAAATATGGTTCCCTAGACAAGACCTAAAAAATGGCAATATCAATTGGCATCCCAATGTGGATAGGGGAATTCTCACAAGGGCTCATCCCTACATGAAGAGCTATAGGCAATTAACGTCTGTTGAGAGGAAAATGAATCTTCTCTAGGGATGAGCCAGATGGGTTAGCCAATCCCAAGAGGTTAGCCCTTAACACATATGAGCAGCACTAAATGATCTCAGCAGGTTTATTTATAAGACACACACACACACACACACACACACACAATTACAATGAAAGAATAAGCGGCAGTGAATTTCAGAAGGAATGGGAGGATATGCGAGGAATTGAAGGGAGAGAATAATATACAGTACTAATAAAATTCTCAAAAAATAAAATCCAAAACAATATAAAGGGAAAATATGTTGTTTTTAGAGTTTTGGCAGCAGAAATAATCATGGATAGGATATTTCTGGAATACCTATCCTCTTGGAATGAAATACGAGACTGAACAGGGCTGTGTCAAATGCTTTGCTAGTATAAGATTTATAATTTTATAAAAAGGGCTTAATAAAGAAACTAAAATTAATGAGCTACAAGGATGTTTAAAAGTCCTTGCTATTCTTCTTAATTTTTTCTTTGACTCTGACATTGAGGTGGCTCCCCTGAAATGCCCTCATGTTCATTTTTCTAACACTGCAAAGATTTCTGAGTTTCCTATGTGTCTCTCTGACTGATTTTTCCTTTCAGTCATTGTTGCCATCTCGCCTTTCAAGCTTGTTAATAAGCCAAGTCTGTGCTAAGAATACGTCTTTCTAATCAACTGAAAATTCTGTTATAAGTTTCTGATATCATTATTCTCTAGTGAATTCAAAATACTAAATATCTAATCCTGCTCTCTCATTCATGCAACAGCATATTTCAAACCATTTATCACCAAATAACAGGTTTGAGATGTGAATCACATATCTTTTCTCTCAAAGTTTCCTGCAATCACTATTACTAATTTTATTTTATTACTTAGAAGGTCGGTTTTCTTTTGTTCCCTTCTCTTTTAGCCCCATATACATAAGTAATTTGACACTAAATCTGTACTTTCTTGTGTCCCATATTTTCTACTCATCCCTTTCCTTTCTTCTTTAAAATGTATTTATTTTAGGTGTGTTAGTATTTAGCCTATAGTATATGTATGCACCATGTGTATGTCTGGTGCCTACAGAGGCCAGAAGAGGGTGTGGGATCCTGTGAGACTGAGTCACACATGATAGTGGGTTGTAATGTGGGTGCTGGGAATTGAACCCAGGTCCTCTGCAATAACAGCCAGTGCTCTTAACTACTGAGCCATCTCTCCAGCCCCTAACTCTTTACTTTCTATTCCCACTCTCCCCTCAGACTCCTGAGACCTGATTGTCTTACATCTTTTTTCTCGGTTCTTCCTCCACAAGGTCATTCCCTGTAGTTAGCTGAATTCCTTCCCTGCCTGGCAGCTCTCCATAGCCTTTTTCTCAGTCAATCCTACTTTCTTGGTCTCCCTCATCATCAATCTCCAACCCGACTTGTATTTCTTGGCCACAGTGCATTCTCAACTGTTCCTTCCACATGTCTAAATATTAAGTGTTAATTAAAGGTCAACCCAACCCTCATTTATCCCTTGATATTCTTCTCTTCCTTTCTTACCCTCCCTTTAGAGGGCCCTCTACTATTTCTTGAACAATAGCAGAATTCAAGGCATAGTAGCCCTCTGGTGTCCTTCACAGTGCTATCTATACACAATGGGTGCTCAAGAAAAGCTTTTGGATCATATGATAATGACTTTCAAACTATATTAATTTTGTAGGTAGTCTTGCTATAACACATACCCTAGGCTGACCTAGAACTTATTGTGTAGCCCCAGACTGGTCTGGAACTCTCAATCCTCCCTCAGCCTGGAAAGTGCTAGGATTACATAACATAAGTCACTATACCTACCTTATGCTACTTAATTTAAAAAAACACACTTCTGCTTTTATTTATCTTCTCAATGATTACATACTGAATCTAAAAGAGCCGATGTTATTACATTCACCCTTCTCCCACTTCTTTTGTTCCAATGGATCTTAACACATGAAAAGCACAAGCCACATGATGTTAAACATGTACAATTGTAGAACTTCTGTAACAAAAGGCCACAAAGAGCAACTGATACTCCTGTTACATGTGGAAAGACTTCTCCTTGCCCCTGTCCTGGTTTAAACAAAGTCCTTAAATTAAAAAAAAAAAAAAAAAAAAAAGCAAGGAAAACCGGAAACCCATCCTTCTCCAGATCTCCAGAGAACACTATTCTACAACTGACTCTGATAGAAAGGTGGGGGGGGGGAAGAAACCTTAAATTCAAGAACTCAAATCAAGGGAGGAAGAGACCCAAATGTACTGGAGCCTAGCACATGTCTCAAAGGCCAGAAGTTCACAGCAGTCTCATTTTCTAACTCGTCTTGCTGGATTCTTGAGTCTGTTTAAACTATCCTATTGCTTAATATCACTCAGCCACCAAATAACAAGCTCTCCATAGTTAGCTCAAGGAAACAGCAGCATAGCAGTCACACACCCTGATTGTGCTCTACTTCATGTAACTTCATGAGCTGCCCTTTGCTGTCCATTTCATGGACCGACAGAACTTAATTAACTACTTACGAAAACAAGGAAAAGTTATAGCCCCACCCCACATATGCAAACCTTTGTGTTTATAATATATTTCTTAAGAAATCATATAGGCAGCCAACCTCAGAGGTTGCTAGTGCTTATCTTAAAGTTAATGTAACATTTAGTTAAGAAATTATTGCCCGGGGGGGGGGGTGAAAAAAAAAACAACAGGCAAAAATATTCAGCAAACTGATCTAGCAAAATGTTCAAACTATGCCAGGCTATCCGTGTGTCAGGTTGTCAGGGGAAAAAAATGTTTTTCTCCTTGAGTCAAATATGAACAATGACATTTAAGTATGGAGGTATGGCTTCCTTGTTCCTAAACAGAGATCATAGTTGTCTACTAGTGAAGTACTCACATCATTGACAGAATTTTCTTTGTTTTTAATATTTAATGTAATCTAAATCTTTATTTCAGTAGGCTTTGAAATTTTACTTTGGTTTGTTTTGTTCTAAGACAGGGTCTCAAAGTAGCTCAGGCTAACCTAGGATGCTATTCAACTCCTGGTCGTGTTTTATTTCCCAAGTGCTGGGATTATGGGCATGTGCAGCCAGGTGATCACCAGGAATTTTACTGTGTGCTGATTAAAATGTCAACCCTATAGCCATGTAAAGGTCTTTCAAAAGACAACAGGCAGGGTTCCCAGCCACAGGAACCTTATGAGAGCTGTACCTAATTCTAGAATAGGACACAAACAGCATGTGAAAACTCAACATTTCAAAGTTCAAACACAGCAGTAACAGTTGGAAAAATGGGAACATTTTCGCTCTTTTTTTATACTGAAATTTGAGAGGCAAAAATATTTTATATAAGTATATTATCTATTACCAAGTGTAATAGTAATAAATGTGCAGAGGTCCTACCTATCTGAATATTCTGTGCGTGTGTATATAGACATGAGAGAGAAAAAAGAAGAAAAGGACACATTGAGAGCCTTTTCTAGATTCTGTGGCTCAAGTCAAGATGGAGCCAGCCAGCTCATAAATTTGCAGCTAACCACAACTAAATATAATTCAAAACACCTGGAAGTCTTTTTTTAAAAAAAATAAATGAACTGAAAAGACTCTACAGATCTGGGCAGTTGTCAGAATTTTTGCTGCCAGACACATGGCATCAATGCTCTTAGGACAAAGAACCAAGTCAAAGGCTTAATTCCTTCAACTGAGCAGCACCTCTGCACATGATTATTTACAGCTCATAATATATACCCTCGCTCATGCCGTGTGTTTAAGAAACCATCACTGGGGCTGTGGGCTGTGGGATAAAGTAAACAAAGTTCCCAGGCAAAGGCTCACCACTTTTGGTTACACCTGTGTTCACTTTGTGGTAAATCACTGAGATGTAACTTTGGATTGTCCACTATTCTGCATGTGTGCTATAGTTTAATTTACAAGTTTAAAATTTGGCTCCATATCCTTTGTCAAAAGTGTATGTAGGTTTCTGGAAGGAAGATATGTTTCATAATCTGTAGGAGCTCAAGCTTCTTGAAAATGCATTAGGTAGGGGAGTCTAACAGAGAAAGAATTGTTGTAGAAGAATAAAGTGTACATGACAGTGCTGAGCACTATAGTATTAAAGGGATTCCAGAGCATTAAGAGTTGAAACAAAAATAGATCTATTCAATATAGCTTCATGGAGTTGTGACAGAAATCCAGCCTGGACTTGTAGCCCAGGCAGACAAAGCAGCTGACAATGAGACAGGACATCATGGAGCAGACCAGGTCAGAGAAGGGGAACTCAGTAGAAGCAAGGCAATGCGAGAAGGCAGAAGCAATACCTTGACTTGAGGCCTTTGCCAGTCCCAAACTCCTTATCATCGTGTCTATGGGGATAATTACAGGCATCAACCAGCACGTAGAAGTTCTATAAGCAATATGAGAGGGTCAATTTATGCCTTATAAATCTAATATTAATGAAGTTTATCTTTTACATGACTTTATAAGTTTATTTTACAGTTTTATTACATTTTGCAAAAGTGTCAATCTGTAATGGTTTAAAGAAGCTAAAATTTTAATGAAAAACAGTAGGTCTTTCAGCACAGCTATTTCAAGGACTGGTGGCGGACTGTGATATCACAACTGGGAGGACAAGATATTTTGGAATGTTGGGTGAATTAAGGAGAGGTCAATTAGATGAGCAGAAATGACAAAAGCCTTGAAGGTTAAGGAAATTACAATACATTCTAATTCAGACAATAAATTCTCATGAGTAAGGAGGTGACATGATAAAAACAGTTATTTTATAGGACAGGTTTGTTGGGTTTGTTTGAAAAAGAGAGGGGAAAAAGCCAGGCAGTGGTGGCACACACCTTTAATCCCAACACTTGGGAGGCAGAGGCAAGCAGATGTCTGTGAATTCGAGGCCAATCTGTTCTACAGAGTGAGTTCCAGGACAGGACTGCCAGAGCTGTTACACAGAGAAACCCTGTCTCAAAAAAACAAAAACAAAAACAAAAAGGAAAGGAAGGAAAGGGAAGGGAAGGGAAGGGAAGGGAAGGGAAGGGAAGGGAAGGGAAGGGAAGGGAAGGGAAGGGAAGGGAAGGGAAGGAAGGGAAGGGAAGGGAAGGGAAGGGAAGGGAAGGGAAGGGAAGGGAAGGGAAGGGAAGGAAAGGAAAGGGAAGGAAAGGAAAGGAAAGGGAAGGAAAGGAAAAAAAATCTCATAGGCCCTAATGGGATTGGAGCAATTTGGAAATGTGAGGAGCCATCTGAACCTGAAACACTTCTGGTCCAGAGTGATGGACAATAGCATTAGAGGGGTAATGCTTGGATTTGCTGGCTATATAGAGATTTTTTAAAAAGCATAATAGGAACCCAAGGTCTCTTGAACTTCAACAAGGACCCTGTTTCTCTAAAAGCAAAAGCTAAGTCCTAATAAAGGATAACAAGTAGAGACAGGCTAGCAAGAAATGTACGAAGTGAAAAGGGCTGGCTTCTAGGATGGAGGTAATTTGCTGCAGGGTGACGTGGATTGGGATTGTAAACACAATAGGAAAGCAATACTTTAAAAAATGAAATCTAAGTAATCTGTAAACTAGTCTGCATAATTCCTTCCCTGAAACCCCTTCACACTTGAGTGAGTGCATGTTAAAATAGCCATGTTCCCTGTCTCCCTGGCCCTCCTTCTCACACACAGGCAACAGAACTGTATCTGAAATTTTTAACAGAACATAATTAACATTGCCCCTTTGCACGAGGACTTCCAGAAAGAGTATTTGAAGACTTCTTGGAAACACTGTCACATAAAGTAACAGCAGTGGTCTGGAAGCACTCAATCTGTGCTATGTAGACCTTGCCAAATGCATCATATATGAAGGCAGTGATTTTTCCCCTTGCAAAACTTATACCTGGCAGGGCTAGATTTAATAAGCAGCATTTCATAAATTGCTTTTTTTTAAAAAAAAAGTTTTTATTAGTTTGTTCTCTGATAATTTTATGCATGTATAAATGTTCTACTTACCATAGGCTTCTTTTAACACTGCTTTGCTATTGGTAACTCACAGCCAAACTCCCTGAAACTAATTAAGAGATAGTCTTACCAGATAAGATACTATCTATCTTATAAAAACCTCACAGGATATGGCTGCAGAAGTTAAGAAAGGGCATACATATAAGAAGACTATGAGCAGCTGTTGACAAACTTAGCAGGTGCAATGAATGTGGCATCAGTTCCTAACAGGTTACATCCTGAAATTTCAATAAGTAGATAGCAATTGATTTTGGCCAATGAAATATTTTAAGTACACATGGCAGGGACATGTGACAGTATATCATTTCCAAAGTGTGTTGGCAATATCAGCTGGTTCCCTCATCAATATTCATGCTTCAGCTCCTTCTGTGTTTGTGTTAACTTTTCGGGATCCTGCCTGTAACTTTTCCTAATTGTTTAATCTTCTGTTTTAGAAGATTACCAAGTCCATCAATCATGGTTGAAAAGGTTGAGCATATGTTCTTTAGGTCAGCTTTTTTTAAATTAAGTTATGGAACACTTGGTTCTATGACACATTTCTACATATTTTCACCTTCCCCCCCCCCTTGAAAATATGATTGGCCCATAGGAATAAATGGGAAGAAACATAATATGATGATTAATCTTCACTGTCAACCTGACTGGTCTTGAGATCACTCAGAGAGAGACCTCTGGGGTGCCTTCAAAGGTCTTTCTAGAGGGTTTAAACAAGGAGGGGAAAATCCATCTGAAACAGGAATAGTATCATCCCTTGAACTGGGGTCACAGACTAAAAATAAAAAGGGACAGGAGAAAGGAAGCAGAGCACCAGCATTCATCTCTCTCCGCCTCTTGACTTCAGATGCAATGACCTAATGTTCCCTTCACCAGACCTTCCCACCATGATGGGCTATGGCCCCTCAAATCATAAGTCAAAATAAACCCTTCCATAAGTTGTTTTTGTCAGAGCAAAGAGAAAAGGAACTAACATTCATAGTAATGTATTTACAATTCTGAGGAATCTAACAGGAAAGAAACATGTAGACAGGAATGGTGGTGTATACCTTTAAGCTCAGCACTCAGAAAATGGATCTCTGTGATTTCAAGAAATGGTCTCCTATAAGAGACAGGAAGGTAGATTCCTAATTTATCCTATAACTAACCTCTTTTTATGAATTAAAAATGAAAAAAGATGGAATAAAACCATAACTACAAAAATAAACTTTTTACTTAAAGGGTTTCCACATGAAGCCAGCGGTGAGCAGGTAAAGTTGCCAACAAGCCTGGCAACTGAGTTCCATCTCAGGGACCCACAAGGTGGAAGGAAAGACCAAACTCCTATGGGTTATCTCTGACCTCCACATGCATGCTGTATCACTAATATCCTCCCACACACACATGTAAAAAATGTTAAAGATTTACTACATATAACCAAGATAAATAAAAGATTCAAAGGCATTTAAGGTTTTAAACAAATACACAAATCCCTATGCATGTTTAGCTAAGAAAAGAGCAATTTATTTTCATGTCTTAGAAATGAAATTTCAGACAGTTGTTTTGAAACAATGCCAATTTCTGATAAATAGGGGGACAGACTAAATAAGGCAGTGCAAGAAGCCAGACATCTTGGGCAGACAGCAAAGCAATAGGTCCTTTGAAATTAAACACAACAAGCCTTTTCTTTATCTAGAAGATTAGCAAGAATTAATAATTTTAAACTAATCAAGATAGGACACAATGGCAATAACTGCTTAAAAAGAAAACCAGGTCCCAATAGTTTTCTAATTCTGAAAGCGGGTAAGGGAAGCCACAACAATCAAGGCAATGTCAATACTTTTATTCAGGAATGTCGATACAAATTTGTTTTTAAGATTTGTAAAAATGAAATCTTATTCCAAGGAGTGATACAATTAGAACAGTTTTAAGACAAGTAAATGTGGATGTTGACTATATGAAGGTTTTTCACAGAGAGGGCAGGATTCAAACAAGAGTTCAGGTAAATTATTTGTGAAAGCCAGACCATTAACTGAAGAAGGTAAAGTTGCCAAGCTCTACACATGTTCAGAACAATCCAGCTTTATGGCTACTGTTTCAGAAAAAGTATTAATGGCTTCTTATTCTATCCTAAGAAACCTCTGGAATAATCACCCTTCCCAGAATCATCTTATCAAACTTAGTGGTGTTTTATAAATGACCATTAAAGTCTTGTAAAGCTGAATTAAGGGAAGTTTGCTATTGCTAGTCCACATGAAATATAAGTACACTAAAGAATTTTTAATCAATTACCCGAGGCTAGTAAGATGGCTCAGTGAATAAAGGTACTTGCAGTCAAGTCTGCTGACATGAGTTTATATACCTCAGGCCCACATGGTGGTAGAAAAAACAAACTCTAGTTTTCTTTAACTTCCTCTAGCACAGGTACATGTACATACATACACACATACATACATACATACATACATACATACACACACACACACACACACACACACACACGCACAAAGTAATTTTAAACATTTGTTTAAAAAGATGATAGAAAATCCCAGAGATGGAGAGATGGCTCAGAGGGTAAGAATGCATGCTGAGAAAACATGAGGACTTGACTTTGGGATGGCCATAAGCAAGCCTGTAGGGAATAGAGACAGGAAGATCACTGGGACTTACTGGCCACCAGCCTAACTTTAGATTCACTGACAGATGCTTTCTAAAAGAAATAAAGTAGAGAGTGACAAGAGTGGGTTATCTAATATACTCTGATGTCTGCACACATATGCACGGTGGTGCATACATAATACATATAAGCACAAACACCAAACACATTCACCACACACAAAAAGATACTATGAAATGACACAAGAAAACCAAGTAGGTTAAGATGAGAAGTACTAACACACTAACTAGTATGTGAGAGTACTGTTCTATAGCATATAACCATTAGATTAGATCCTGACCATCTTTAATTTCCAAACATGAAATCTGCTATGCTTCAAAATCTAAAACTTTATAAGAAATTCTGTACCATGAAATTTCATGTCATGCAAAAAATATGAAAAACATTATATAATTTTTTGTTAGACAAGGAGAATCCTAAGAGACATATATGGCCCCCACAGAAGGGGAAAGGGACAAGATCTCCTGAGCATATTGGGAGTGGGGGAGGGTAGTGAGGGGAGAGGGAGTTGGGAGAAAGAGAAGAAAAGAAGAAGAGGGGGGAGGAGAACATGAGGGACCAGGAGGATTGAGTTGGGGAAAAAACAGAGGAGAATAAGAAAAGAGATTTGAAGAGAAATCTGGCACTAGGGAAATGTCCAGAGACCTACATGGATGACCCCAACTTACAATCTAAGCAGTAATGGAGAGGCTACCTTAAATGTCCTTCCCTGATAATAAGATTGATAACTAACCTATATGCCATCATAGAGCCCTCATCTAGTAGCTGATGGAAACCAAAGCAGACACCCACAGCTAAACACTGAGCCAAACACGTGGAATCCAGTTGTAGAGAGGGAGGAGTGATGAGCAAAGGGGTCAAGACCAGGCTACAGAAACCCACAGAGATAGCTGACCTGAACAAGGGGGAGCTCATGGATCCCCAGACTGATAGCTGGGAATCCAGCATTGTACCCACTCAGACCCCCTGAACATGGGCTCAGTTAGAGGCCTGGGCAGTCTATGGGGCCTCTGACAGTGGAACAAGGATGTATCCCTGGTGCACAAAAGGTCTTTGGAAGCACATTCCCCATGGAATGATACTCCCTTAACCTAGAGGCAGGGGGGAGGGCCTAGACCCTAGTACCAATGACTTGACAGATTTTGATGATCCCTCCTGGAAGGTATCACTCTCCCTGTGGAGTGGGGTGGAATGGGATGGGAGGGAGAGTCGGGGGAATAGGAGGGAGGGAGAGGGAATTGGGATTGATATGTAAAATAAGAAAAAAATTTCCTTAGACTATGTGTCTAAGTATACAAAGCATAAATGAATATCATTTTAGCCTTTAATCCCATCCCTAAGGTACTTCAAATTCTAAATCCAAAACAAACATTTCTGGTCCCAGGCATACTCAACCTATATTATAAATAAATGAATCACTACACACAACAATAAAAGTGACCATAACACAATAAATTAAGAAATTGGAGCTCTCTTTTCACATTACTCAACTACCCCTGAAATCAACTGAAACAATGAATTTAAACAAAAAGTTCACTGCCATGTGAAAATAAGAAATGTCATGTTAACTTTCAGATGTTAATCATTATAAAATAATTATAAATTGTAAACCAGAGAATTAGAACACGCTAAAATGATAAAGACTCTAGAAAATGACTTTTAAATAACTAGTAAATAACAAAACCTATTTTTTTACAAAATAATAAAGTAACTAATTCAACATAACAGAAATAAATACAAGCATATTTGGAGAATTATCCCATTATCTGAAGACATAAAATCATATTAGCAACAAAAATGAAAGAGTTTATACACTTAAATAATTTAATCAAAACAACATAATCATCAGGTTTAACATAAGATTCAAGTGGAAAACTCTGGGGAAATTGACTTTTTCATAAGAATTAAATTACTCAGACTGAAGTGTAAAGACATTCATAGTAAAAATGAAATAGTTACATTTTTACACAAAAGAGACTCCAATAAAAGAGAAAAGAATACAATTAAGGCACATAGAAATCATAAAAGTGTATACTTCTTAAATTACAACTGAATGAAGAAAGTAAAGACTTTAAAATACAGTTAATCAATGTGTTTTATAGGCCTATCTTATGAAAGCAGCATTTTGAAAAAATAAAATTTTTAAAGTGCTGATACAATTAAACAAAGAAGAAAAACAAACATGATTTCCTTTATTTTAATCATTGCCTTTTAAGTTACAGTTAGGTAGTAGCAAGAAGCTGTGGTGTTCTAGGTAACTGTGGATGTATTACTTTTGAAAACAAGAAACTATTTTTAAGTTTTTTACCATAAAGAAGTGATTTTAAAAGTCTGTCTTAGTTTCTTTTCTACTGGAGTGATAAACTACTCTTGACAAAAGTTAACTTAGGGAAGGTCTGGAGAGCTGGCTCACAGGTTAAGAACAGATACTGCTCTTGCTGAGGACACAATTCAGCACTTAGAACCACATCCAGCTGCTTACACAGTCAGCTTTAACTCCAACTCTAGGGAAATGATGCCCTCTTCTAGATTCCACAGAAACATAAACTCATGCACACATACCCACACACAGATACACACAGAAACAAAATTAAAAAACAAAATCAATATATTTTCAATATTTTTTGTTTTTTCAAAACAGGGTTTTATTTTTAAATATGTATATATGTATGTATGTATCTATACATGTAATGGATGCTCACAGAAGCCAGAGGTATCAGAACCTGGTGCTGGGCTTACAGACCATCCTGAGTTGTCTGACATGGGTGCTAAACACCAAATGTGGCTCCTCTTCCAAGGGCAATATGTGCTCTTTAAGCCCTAAAAAGTATTCGTTTTAAAAACAACTTCAGGGAGAAAGGGTCCATTTTAGCTCACAGTTCCAAGTTACAGTCCGTCATGATAGGGAGCCTGAAGCATAATGTCTCTAATCAAAAGACAAGGTCACTGAATGCATGCATGCTAGTGCTCAGATGGCTTATGCCACTAGCAATTCAGTTCAGGATCCCCTGCCTAGGGAATGCTGTTACATACAGTGAACAGACCTTTCTACCATAACCAACTCCCCACAGGCATGCACAGATCCTTCTCCTCAGTATCAAGTTGGCAGGTGAAACTGAACATTACAATGTTTGAGGAGACAAATTAGTTTAATGAGATTTCAAGTTCACAGAATATATACATGTACAGAACACTACCTGATATCCTATTAATATGTACATTTTTATGCTTTTTTTCGAGACAGGATTTCTCTGTATTGCTTTGGAGCTTGTCCTAGAACTCTTATTTGTAGACCAGGCTGGCCTCAAACTCACAGAGATCCACCTGCCTCTGCCTCCTGAGTGCTGGGATTAAAGATGTGCACCACCAATGCCCGGCTCACTGTTATGCTTTTATTAATATGTTTTGTTAAGATAAAATTGGCAATAGTATATTGAGTGAAAAAAGACATGTGATCCTTACAAACTGAGTAAAAGGTACTTAAATTAGAGCACCCTATATGCAAATATGCAAAAATCATGAAAATAACTTTCTCAAAAGAAAAATGGGTACACAAAGAGCAAAAACGAATCTAATAGAACAAGAAATAAGCATTATTAACAAATTTCAAAAGAAAATAAAAATAAAATCTAAGTACTTCAAAAGAAAATGAAGTGAAAAATGAACTCATTATACAAATGGTTCTGTCAAGTTAATTTTCATGAGATATATGTCAGCTTTTCATCATTAAACCCAAAGTGTGGCTAAAACCTCAACAAGACAACTACACATTCATTTTCTTTGTGAACATAGGTGCAAAATTCTAACCAAAATCTTAGCAAATGATATACTAACTTTGATGAGATTGTTCATTCATCTTGTCTAGTTACAGTTTAGCCTGAGGTAGAAAAGTTGACTTAAACACAAGTAGTCAAAAAAGAGCTGAATAAATAAAAATTTTAAAAACTGAAAGTTCAGCATGCAATTCTGATTTTTTAAAAACAGGAGCTCTTTTCAGCTGGCCTTGGTGGCATAGGCCTGTCATACCAGCATTTTAGAGGCTAAGACAGGTCGCCATCAGCTATACAGTGAATATGAAACCCACTTGGGCTACATGAGATCTTTCCTCAAAAAATGTGAAAGTATTTTCTTTTATTATTATATGGGAAGATAGAAATAAAGGAAATCAAGATTCTTTTGTAGTGAGACATTAAAGGTATTCATCTCAAACAGAAAAGAAAATTATCTAGTCACAATTCCTAATTAACCACGATAGAAAATTTGATCACTATAATCAAGTATGGAAAATAATGAGTACCATAAGAAGCTCTAAAGGACAATCACTATTCTTACACTACAGAATTACATAACCTAAAAGGCTGAGATATTTGAGAACCAAAATCAAAAATAATGTCTTCAAAAAGTAAAGCAAATTACAAAAAATAAACATCTGCCAAATAATGAACAGGGGCAGAAATCCCACTTACCCCATCAACTCACTCCTCTCTCTCTCCCTCTCTCCCTCTCTCCCTCTCTCTCTCTCTCTCACACACACACACACATACACACACATACACACACATGCTAGGTGAACATACGTAATTATTGTGAGGAGTAACTATGGCAAAGATGACAATAAATGTAGGCATTAAGTTTTACCTTGCTAGATTTCAGATCCTGTCACTATTCCAGAACAACAATATGACAGCCCAAAAGCTTGGCTTCTAAATACAAAGTTAACAACACTTCCTCAAAACAAAGAGATACAGACAAATATTTTTAATGAAGAACTAATGATTCAAAGCACAAGTAGATGATTATGAAGCATCACTGACACAAAACACAAAATCAAATAAACACAACATATGTCAACAGGTTTGATGCACAGTCCCAACCACATGCCTGACTAAAGACAGACCATTTTTCTTTATTAAATGTACTTTGTGCCAAACACATTTCTCACAACTATATTCACATTTTCATCCCAAAAATATGATTAAATCATTACTTCCATTTATTTCACTCACTGATGCCTCAATTTGAGGCACATGAACCAAGCATACAATCTATATCTCAAATTATCTATGTTAGTTATAGATTATTTTATGTTCCAATTATACCTCAATAAAGCTAAGATAATTTTCAGACTCTTAAAGAACTTATGTAATCTTTTAATTTAACCATTATAAAATATTCGTCCAACTGATGCATGGAAATTTATAAATAAAATGTTAGTTGAAAAAGTCTCACAATGGTGGCTCTCACCTATAATCACAGCACTCTAGAGGGTAAGGCAAAAGGATTACTTGGAGTTCAAGGCCAGTCTAGGCTACATAGTAAATTCCAGATCAATACAGTAAGACCGTCACAACAAACAAACAAAATAAACAAAAAAAGAAAGAAAGGAAGGAAAATGAAAGAAAGGAAGGAAGGAAGACAGACAGACAGACAGACAGACAGACAGAGTGAGTCTAAGCTCAGAATCATTTGGAAAACAGGGAAAGAGAATCAGGAGTTCAAACACATCCTTAGCTACATAGCAAGTTCAATGCCAGCCTAGGCTATGAGAACCTGTTTAAAAAATACTTGAGAAAGAGTGCTAATCATAAAAGACAAAATACACATAACAAGCAATAAAAAGCACAAGGAAATTTTCTCACTTGGAACACATACAAGTAAAAACAAAGAAAGAGTTTGTCACAATGAACATAATAATAGAAATAGTTAGGATTCCAAATGTGCCAAACAGTCTTCTATATGTAGACACATGCTTGCATTTGAGAATGCTTTGATGAGCAAGCTTTGCTATTATTTAGCTGTATGCATTCTAAATCTGTACTTAGAGGAAAGCAGCCTTTATGTGAGTCATTCAGTATGTCCCTGCTTTCCTCTTCTCCCTCCCTCCCTCCCTCTCTCTCCCTCTCTCTCTCTCTCTCTCTCTCTCTCTCTCTCTCTCTCTCTCTCTCTCTCTCTCTCTCTCTCTCTCATAACTGCCAGTAGCATAAAAAATACTTCTTGTAAATTACTTGCTGTACTTATTGAAAGGGGGGCTTTATGTTCTCTTTTCCTAATTTAAGAAACAGATGAATGAAGCGTGTTCTATTGTTCTATGCCTTTACTTTCTAAAGGTTGCTCCCTGCTGCTCCTCCCCATGACCCTTCATTGAAATCTTTCAGTAGTCAGCAGCCCTGGATAGGAAAAAAATACTTCTCCCACCCTTTTTTCATATGATTGTATTTGTTAGAATTTAAAAAGAAAGCCTGAAGCAGACACCCGAAGTCTCCCATTACAACTATGTGCCCATTATTTCCCTAAAGACCATCTGTACTAAAGGCAATTTTTCATCACTGTCACTCTGAAAAAAACCATCCCAACTTAGAAGAGCAAAACAGAAAGCAATGAGCATGGGGGATTATGGCAGATGAAAGAAAAGAGGAATCACCACTGAAACCAGACCCATCATCCCCATTTCCACCAGAACACCAGTTCCAAGCATCACAAACTCATAAGACTGGACTTAGACTAATTTCCTTATTGATCCCACCAATTAGAAGTTGAGAACATTAAAGCTTTAAGACAAGTAACTATAGCAGGAAGCATTCCTCTCAGTACTCTTTTGTTACTCTGTTCAAAGGTCAACTGCTGCTATTTTCAGGGTGCTAGTAAGAGAATCTGTGAATATTTGGATTTCAACCGTGATTCTTTTTTCTTCAGTCAAAATATTTTACTTGAGTTTTCCAACTATGATTGTCATTCAATAAATTTTATGTAAAATAGACATTTATCCAAAAAGCTGGTTGAATCAACCATGATTCTTAAAAGACACAATTTTCACACTTTAAAATTCCATTTAACAAATAAGTAATTACAATGAAAACCTGTTAAGACTAAAGCATCAACACTGAGCATAGAAAAACTGAATACCATGGTGGCTTTTGATGCAATTTCAATACCAGTTTGGAATTTGTTAATTTAATCATTACATTTTTAGTTGGGATACGGTATTAGGACTCAGTCTCCAGAATAAAAAACTGAGCAAGATATGGATAAGTCCCAGAAACAGAGCAATGCATTAACCATGAAGGTGGAAATTAGAATGGGATGCAAGTAACTTCAACAACATGGGAGATTGGATAGTGAAAAACAAGTTCACAGCATGTCTTTGGATCACACCATGACAAATAATGGTTTATCATGGAAAGGATTTTTTAATAACTGCTATTGGAAAATGATCAAAATTCATTGATTTAAATGAGTGAAGGATTCGAGTGTATAATATGAAAGCCTATCAAAGTAGAACAAGGACCTAGAGAGATACTCCTAATGGTTATAAGCACTTACTGTTCTAGCACCCACATGGTAGCTCACAACTTCTGTAACTTCAGGCCCAGAAGGTCCAACACCATGTTTTGGCCTCTGAGGGCATTGACACATATGTGGTACACAGACATACATTCAATCAAACATTCATACATGTAAAATAAAATAAATGCAATTTTTCTTAAATGGAATGATGCATTTATATTCAATGTGTGAAAGAATGTTGTCAGGTCCAAGGCAAAAGAAGAAATGATCACCCATACATGATCAATATTACCAAACAAAATTAAAATACATTAGCCAAGCATAGAGCCATTCATGCCTGCAACCTAGCTACTTAGGAAGCTGGGGCAGGAGGGAGATCTTACCCTGAAAATTAAAATTAAATGAAAAAATAAAAGGTGTATCTTAATTTTTTACAAAATGCAATTTAAAATAGAGAACAGTAAAATTAAAATGTTTCAACAAAATAATACACATAAAAGTAGTCATGATTAGGATAAAAATTAATCTAATATGATCTGATATAGTCTCATTGTTGATAATCTGATAATTTCCTCTAAAACACATTTTAAATTATTTATTTATTGTGTGTGTTCCATGGTGCAGATGTGAAAGTCCGAGGACAACTTGCAGGAGTTGGGTCTCTCCTTCCACCATGTTGGTTCTGGGGAGCCAACTCAGGTTGTCAGGTTTGGTAAACAATTGTCTTTACCCACTGAGCCATCTCACTGATGACTAAATCATAGTTTAGAAAAGCCTTTTAGACTTTGAAGATTGTTTTGTTTCATGGCTGGGAATGAGGCTCAGTTTATAGAGTACTTGAAGCCCTGTATAAACTAGGTATGGCAAATGCCTATCAACCCAGCATTTGGGACGTGAAGCAAAAGGATCAGAAGTTACAAAATGAACTCAGATACATAATGAGATCAAGGCTAGCCTGGGATACATGGAACCCTGTCTGGGGAAAAAGTGAATGTTCATGATTGGATGCTATAAGAGATGGGTTGCCTTATTATAATAAGGTAGGAGATACACTTCTTTTTAAGCTGTTTTTATCATCTTCTTCCTCTTGTTTGAAAAGTTTAGTCAATGTTCTATTGCTATGAAAAGACACCATGACCAAGGCAACTCTTATAAGAGAAAGCATTTCATTGGGGGCTTGCTTATAGTTTCAGAGGTTTAGTCCATTATCATCATGGTAGGGAGCATGACAGCACACAGGTAGATAAGGTGTTAGAGAAGTAGCTGGGAGATCTACATCAGGATCCACAGGCAGCAGGAAAAGCCATAGGACCTGCCTTGAGCTTCTGAGACCTCAAAGCCCACCCTCTGTGACATACTTGCCCTAACAAGGCCACACTTACCCCAATAAGGCCATACCTCCTAATCCTTCTAAGTAGTGCCATTCACTGACTAAGCACTCAAATATGAGTCTATGGGGGGCATTCTTATTCAAAATACCACAGAAGTTTATGCTTCAATTGTTCTCATTCTCTGCCTCCAGCAATACACTCTAATCATGCTATCCTCTCTGGAAATCCACACCACTTTTCCACATACAGTTTGCTCTTGTCTTGACTGTCCATAATGGTTTTAAAATTATATACGTTTGGGAATTGGAGAGATGCCTCAGAGCTTAAGAATGTATATTAATCTTGTAAAGACTCTCAAGTTTTATTTCTAGAACCCACATTGGGCAGCTCATAGCTGTCTTAAGTCCAGCTCTGGGAGATGCAACATTTTCTTTTGGCCCCCACAGACACCTGTATTCATGTGAACACACCCATGTGTGCAGAGAGAGACAGAGAGGGGGAAGGGAGAGAGAGAGACAGAGACAGAGACAGAGAGAGAGAGAGAAGGAAGGAAGGAAGGAAGGAAGGAAGGAAGGAAGGAAGGAAGGAAGGAGAGAGGGGGTGTTAAAAATAAACATTTAAGAAAATTTTCTAGGCTATCTCCTGAGAGAGGAGGGGTTCTGACATTTGGAAGGAGTCAACAGGCCAAATTTCTCTTTTCAACATATGACAGTACCTAAACAAAAGGTACACTTAGATTAAATAGGGGTTAAAACTTTTAAGTAAGAATTTTCAAGGGAGACTTTAAGACAGAAGGTTAAGAGGCTATAAGCATCAGAAATTAATATGGACATGTTTTTTAAAAGTCAAGACTGGCCCCAGGTTCAATTCCCAACACCAAAACTAATTCACACTGTCAAGAAAGGAAATGAGCACTTACATTTAAAGAGCAGGGCTACAATGTAGTTCATCAGTAGAGCACCTGTGCTGAATTTTAAGTACCTGGGTTCTACCCCAGCACCATAAAAACAAGAAGACAAAGAGCAGTCATTATGGTTTTCAAAGTGTTTTCCTGTAAATTAGCATTCAAGAAAAACTGAAAAGAAAGTTTTAGACGTGAACTAATCTAACATTCATTTTGCAGACATAGGTATTGAACATAATGACCTTCTGTTAGCAATATCTAATAACCACACTTTACACCGAATAAATGTTTTACATGCCTCCTCTAATCAAAAGCATCGAAAAAAAAAGAAGAAGGAAAAACTGAGTCAGGTGACATAGTCCTATAATCCCAGCAACTCAAAGGGGTGGCAATAGGATTGCAAGCTCAACACATATCTAGGCTATAAAGTGAGTTCAAGGTAACTTAGTGAGACCCAGTCCCAAATGTTTTTAAAGGCAAACAAGAGTGGGATGTACATCATTGGTAGAGTATTTGTGTGGCATGTACTCAACCCAAAGTTAATTACCAAGGAGGAAAAAAAATCTTTACATATGGAGGTATCACACTAATAGCCAACATGAACAATCATACCTGGAAACACTCAAATTTAACAACATGAGCTCAGGAATGGCATGATTCTCCATCTGCACAGTGATTGCACAGATCTTTTATAGTCCCAAGAAGAAAGTAGGTAATCAGGTAGGCAACCTATAAAAAGGCGAGGAAGGGTATTGATAATAGCATGCACAAAGCCTTGAGTTTGAACCCCAACAGGAAAAGAAGGGAGGGAAACAGGAAGAGATGAAAACAGGAAGGGAGGGAGGGAAGGTGGGAGGGAGGGGAAGGAATGAAGGAACGAAGAAAGGGAGGAAGGGAGGGACGGAAACCCTTTCACAAGATTCAACACCTTCCCAACCTCATAATTACATAAAAATGCTAAACTAGATGCTAGGACAGATGACAATTGACTGTCAAAGGGTCCTAAGTGGCCCTAACAACTTAGATGTCTTAATTTACATTACTTCACCTCTCCACGAGGCAACAGTGCTCTAATCAATGAAATGTAAACCGTCTAGAAGCTAAAAAGTATAGCCCCTTTGAAGGAACTTCAGTTTACACTCTCCTATATGCTTCAACACAATCCTCATTTAACAGTTGAAATACTCGGAAAAGTTGGGGCACTTTCCAAAAATTTGCACACGACATGCTACATAAGTTGAAGAAGCCAATGTAAAAAGAATCTATAAGATTCCATGTTCCAAAAGCATTAATAATTTTGAAACACAGAGCTTCAAAACACACAAGGGCTTCCTAAGGGACAGGCCTCTGGCTGCAGCACAGGTCAAATGTCTGAAAAGTGAACCCTGGAGATACAGTTACTAAGAACTGTATGTCTACAAATTAACTCACTTCCCTCAGATCACAAAGATATGAGTGCACCCACTACATATTCTGTCTCATTGGAGAATTTAAGGGACCAACTTACCCAAGGTCACATCTTTGGTTTGCCGCAGAGATAAAACCTGAATATAAGACTCTAGTTGCCGCTGGTGGAAACAAAAGAACCTTCTGCATTCTGCCTTTCCTCCAAATGACTAAGATCAGTTGGTTATGGACAGTTGGAGAGGAGCAGCTGTCACCATCACAGCTGAATTGGCTCACTGCTGCTGGCCCAGCCCTGCCCACCACCTGCTCAACAACTTTAAGATTAGCCTTCTAGCATTCGAGACTTCTGGGAAAGGGAAGAGGCATAGGAGGGGGTGTCCTCCTTCTCCTCCTCCCTCCCCATCTATCTATCTATCTATCTATCTATCTATCTATCTATCTATCTATCTATCATCTCTTCCTCCCTCCATTCCTGGATCTCTCCACAGATGCAGTGAGTCCATGAGGATACAGGACCACTGATTTAGTCTAATAAGTGAAGGATGGTGGATCTCACATACTCTGGGAATATTACCACGTGACAACTGCATAACTGTGGAAATTCCACTAGGCTTGGAGAGAAACATAGAACAGTTTAAAATTCTAGCAATGATAATTGATATCAGACCCCAGCCACACCATTTCACTTCGATGAGCATCAATCTCCCACAACTCTACACTGGGCAAATAGTTTCCCTGGGTTTTGGAGAGCACTTACACTTACTGCACTGTTGCCAGACTCACGCTTTAAAGGAGAGAAAAGATCCTCTGAGCACAGCCAGTACTTTCCTTCAAGTGGGTATTCAATGTTAGGGTTAAAACTCCCTCTCTTCTGGGCCTACCCCCAAAAATATATTCTCAAGTCCTTCCCCATGCCCCTACTTTACACTCTCCACAAACAAACATGTTCTAAACTCCTTCCCTACTCCTTAATCCCCATTCAATTAAAAACTTTAGAAAATGATCCAAATGAATAATCTTTTTATTTGATTGGTTAGTTTGGGGTTTTTTTGAGACAAGATTTCTCTGTGTAACAGCTATGGCACTCTGTATACCAGTCTGGCCTCAAACTCACAGAGAACCACCTACCCTGTCTTGGAGTGTTGGGATGAAATCCATGCGGCACCACCCCCCAACCAGCAAATAGATAATCTTAATGAACTGTAGGTGTGCAGTTACTATTTATGATGTGAGCTTCCCTCCCTAAAGGAGACCTATTTATTCCCAATGTCATCTATATTCTCAGCTTCCTTAATGGGGCTTAGGGGAAAAAAAGCACAGTTTTTTTTCTTACTTTTCTCTCAGATGACAAAATTAGCCAATATATGCTTGCCTTGCTTTACCCTAGTACATTAATTTAAAAATCAAAAACAAAAACCACACAGAACAAGCTAAGAATGAAGTTAGGTATACCCTTACTGCCACAGCAAAATACTGCCTATTGCTCTGCCCTAACCTTTGAGAATACCTTGGTATATATTGTCCAGAAATACCTATACACAGAGACAAAGCCTAGAAGAAAACAAAAGTATTAACACCAGCTGTGTTGGAAGGATAATCATACTGGCAAGTTACTCCCACATAACCAATATTAAAAATAAAGTTTAAAGTAAGTTTTCTGGCATATATGAGTACAAACTAAAAGCTTTCTGGACCCTTCCCTGCTGAAACCTATTACTTCATAATGACATCATCCTTGTCTCCCTCCATTTCAGCAGTCTTAACTAGGACCATCTCCCCTCCTTTGCTCTTCCTTAGTTTAGCAAATCTCCAGGAAGATTTAATAACAATAACCACTTCAACCGGTAATCCATTGCTTCCTGTGGATTTTCCTAACATACTACCTTTGACTTTCTGATGCTGGCTAGCTTCCCTGGGGTTCTGTTACCAAGGGGATTATTTCTCACTATCTACATAGTTCTCACACTTCAACATCCACCCTAACCCTCTAGAGCGCTTGTCAAAACAGCACTGGGCCCCACTCCCAGATCTTCTCCCTCACTAGCTTGGGGTTTTGCCACAGAATTTTCTTTTGGAATACTTTTTAGATGATGCTGCCACTGCTGAAGGCCACACTTTAAGGACTGCTGCTTTAAGGAAAAGAGAGAAAAGTAGATTCCAAGGCAGATTTCACAACCTCTGCTGAATAATGTTTGATTTGGAAGGCTATCTTGGCCAAGATGCCATTATATGTCTCTAGCTATCTGATGACCAGACATTGTCAAAAGGTCCCTGGAGATTCCTGAGTATGCAAATGAGTGGGTCTCCGTTTCTTGTGCCCTTCTCTTGGACTCTTTTCCTTCTGTTTGCTTGTTCTGTCCAATTCTAACATACTAGTTTTTAATCTTATTTTATTTTACTATTATCACACAAAAGCTTGTTTATGTTTTAATGAAAGACAGAAAGAGGATGGATCCAGATGGGAGGGGAGGTGTGAAAGAGCTGGGAGGACTAGGGGGTGGAACATCATCATGATACAGTATGTGATGGGGAAAATCTATTTTCAATAAAAAGAAAGTTTCCTGAAAAATCATCCCTCCATTAATTATACTAGCAACCTAGCTTTCTTTCAATAAAGTGATGATGGTGCCTCCTCTTGTACTGAAATCTTTCTCCCAATCTTAGCCTTTTTTATTTGTCCATGCAACATACTACTATGCATCAGGCACTACGAAGATACTTTGGTTGATGAAGGAACACGTTTCTTAGCATAGTCACAATTAACTGGAGACACAGTGTGATCAACAAGTCCAGTAGACTGTAGGGACATGGAGCTGGGATTGATGGTATGCTTTCTGAAAGATGATAATAAAGATAGACAGAAGCTCACAATACAAGAGTGATGTGGGATGAGAGCTCCAGGCAGTAGGTGAGACATATATGTAAAGCACAAGGGCAAACAACACTATCACTTCTTCCATGTGGCAATTCCTATCTCTTCTCTTGGAGGAAAAGAAATCGTGGAAGAAAGCCGCATTAGCAACTATGCCTTCTTATGAATGAAAACTAAATCTTCTTATGTCACCTTTAAGCGTCTAATGCCTCCCCTGTTGCCACTGAATTTCTCTATTACCCTTAGACCCTCAAAGAATCACTGTTTTCAGAAGCCTGTCTTAAATCTCTGTCTTCTCTCCTCCTGGCATAGAACACACTGAACTTGATCATAATCATTTTTATCTGTCTGCCTTACTAAAGCCACATGTTCCACTGTGGCGAGAACCATGGCAACTGTGTTCTTCAATTACTGCCAGCATCCTGTACTGTCCCTAGCACAAACAAATGCCTTGAGTATCAATTACATGAATAGTGCTCTCAAGTTCCATATGTATCAAACTGAATACTCACCAACTCATTCCTTCTCTCAATTAAAGTCTGTGTCCAATGCCACAAAATCTGCTTTCTACGACCCGTTTCACCTCCTGCACACACCACTCTCATGTGCTCCTCAGAATCTTGGTGTCCAGTGGCAGTTTGTTTTTCTTCCACAATACATTCACTTTTTGTTGTCTCAAGTATGAGCTGTCTTTGAATACTTCATAAACCTCTCATTTAACACAGCCTACACAAATACTATTAGCTATGGAATCAGGCAGATGTCAGCTCATCTCACATTTGCCTGTTAATTTGTGGATGACTTTGAACAAATTATTTATTCTCTCAGAGCCTTAATTTCCCTGTCCTTGAATGTATGTAATAAGAGTAAGTGTATTAGACTGTTACAGCGTTATACATGGAGCACTTAGCACATCTTATCTACAAATGTTTCTTTTCCTCCAAGCACCTCTCACAAGGGTAAGAAGTGAACAGGCAAACAGAAAGACCAAGTCAAAGATGATCAATAAAATGGGGGCAGATTGAGAAAAATATTAAAAAACAAAGAAGAATTTAAAAATTTCACATCCTCCCAGAGTTATACTTACTTCTCTGTTTCTATTTCTCTCAAAAAGTAACATGGTACTTAGTCAAGGAACAAAGTACTACACAAAAGAAATAAAAACATTTGTCCTCCAAAAAACTTTCATACAGCTGGGCCTTGGTGGTGCATGCCTTTAATCTCAGCACTTGGGAGGCGGAGGCAGGCAGATCTCTGTGAGTTCAAGGCCAGCCTGATCTACAAATAAGAGTTCCAGGACAAGTTCCAAAGCAATAAGCAATACAGAGAAATCCTGTCTCGAAAAAAAAAAAAAATAGAAAGAAAGAAAAAAGAAAAAACCTTGCATACAAATATTCATAAGAGCTAATTGTTTTTAAATGCAAACAAAGCACATATTAACAATATATGGTCTAGCCATAAAATGGAATACTAAGCAATAATGAAGCACATGATACATGTAACAGCACAGATGTACCTTGAAGCCATTCATATTGCACCATTCATTTATGTGAACCATCCAGAGCAGAAAAATTTATAGGGACTGAAAGTGGTTGGCTATGGCTAGAAACTGACTGTTAACAGATAGGGAGTTAGGTTTTGTCCTTTTTCTTTTTTGTTTTGTTTTTCTGCCTTAAAACTAAACAACAACAAAAAAAGTCACATGTAGACAGCTGAGAGTTTATTTAGCAAGAATTGTGACTGGAAAAGTTTAGACTTGGGGATTAGAACTCCTTGGAGTGAGGCCCAGATATATTTCCTAAGCTTTTTATCTTTAGTAAATTCCTCGGTGTTTCTTCATATTGGATAGGAGTAGGGGAAATGTATTTTGCCTTTGTCACAAGATGATTTTGGCAGGATCTGCTGAGCTGATATGGTGACAGCATTTTTGTCAATCTTTGGGTTGGCTGGCTCAACATTTTTACTGCACATGCCAATCAGCAGAAAAATATCTGAATATGTACACCATGTGTGTATCACTATACTTACAGTATGGACAAAATAAAACATAAAACTAGTGGAGCAAATAGCATGAATACATGAAATTCCCAAAACTTCTTAGTTAATTTTTTATGATAAATGAAATGAGTAAATGCTGATTTATTGAAAACCATAATTTTGCTATGGTCCTGTAAGAAAAGAGCTTCTATTCCTAAGAAATATACAATTATGCAATTATTTGAAGGTAAATTTGCCACAAACTGTGTATCTTTATCTTTAGTGGCTCAAGAATTATGTACATGTAACAGAAAAACATGTAGACCAGGTCATGCAAATCATAAAGCAAATGGGCAAACTAAAACAGATGAATATAGGGAAAGAATGTAAGGGGATTTTGTACATTTTGGCCAGATTTTTAGGTGATTTCCGTTTGTAAAATTCTGAGCTCAAAGTCTTGCCTTCATCTTTGACAATGGCAGTAAGAAGCTTGGCAGACTGTCTTGCTAGAGGAACAACAATTTAACTGGCTTTTTTAAAAAAAAAAAGGTAATTTAAAGGCAATCACTGGTTTTTGGAGACTTTTATATATGTATTCAGGCAATAGAGAAGAACACATTCCAAGAAATCTAATAAATCTCAACGTGAACAATGAACGTGGCTGGAATCTGATCTTAACCTATTTTTGTTTTTTACCATCTCTCCTCATTTCTGGATTACAAAGATGCCAACCTGAGCATCCAAAAAGGCGGGTATGCTTCTTTCTTTCAGCTCCCAATCAGGATCCATAGCTAAAATCACAAGAGGAATGGATTGCTATTGCTTCTGGTCTTTCCCCACACCCCAGAGCAGCAGAATTACATTGTGGGCAGGAGCAGAAAATACCAGATCTCCCTTCATCCTTCCTTCCACTTGTAGGGTAGAAGCTCTACACAGGTACCACAGGCTAAAAACACACTGAGCCCTGTACACACTCACTGAGCTCCCTCTTTGTTTTTCCTTTTTCATTTTTTGAGACAGGGTTTCTCAGTGTAGCACTGGCTGTACAGAAACTTGCTTTGTAGACCACGTTGGCCTTGAACTCACAGAGATCTGCCTGCCTCTGCCTCCCAAATGCTGGGATTAAAGGCATGTGCCGACATCACTGCCTGGCAGCTCAGCTCCCTTTTAAAGCAGAGGTTGCAACACACTTTCACATCATAAAACTACTCAATTAAAGACTATCACTGAAAATCCTAGACCTAGCATCATAATCAATGGAGAAGAACCAAATGCTAGCTAGCATCAGAAACAGAGCAATATGTACAATCACACAGCTATTCAATACACTGCTACAAGTTCTAGCCAGGCCAGTTAGGTGGGAGAAATAGAGAAAATATCACTAACTATAGTTGCCATGATCTTTTTTGTTGTTGTTTTGTTTGTTTAGAATTAGGGTCTACCCATGTAAAATAATAAATTAAATTTAAAAAAAAAATGCTTTGACTCCAAAATTTAAGTTGAAGGACAAGTTACTGGGGAAAAGGATTTCTAGTTTTGTTTCCACAGAAAATGAAAAGATCTGGATTCCTTCCAGACTAATGTGGTTTGATCACGCCAGACCGCCTGAAACAGAGTACAAGATGATCCTACATTCAAAACAGCTGGACAAAACAGCCCTACAGACTACAGCCAGGATATCTGAATCTTCTTCGAATCTCCCATGACAGCGCCCCTTACCAGCAGGAAGTAGTTTGGAAAGAACGATGCCCAAATTCCCAAATATTGTGTATAAATGTTTGTTTTCATTTAATTGGACTTTGTTATATAAAATTAAATAAAATAATAATAATTAAAAAAAAGAATTAGGGTCTACCTAGGTAACCCAGAAAAACCTCAAACTTGCTATGCAGGCATGATCCTTATATACAAAAAGTCTTCAGACATTCACTTTAAAAAAAAAAAAACCCACCAATTTGAAAAGGTAAATGAGCTCATTAGAATTGCAAGTTACTAGGTCAGTAGGACAGGGGGAAAAAATCCATGCAATTTTACACTAGCAATGGACAATATGAAATGGCATTAAGAAAACAACTGTATTTAAGAATTTTATGGAAGTGAATAAAATAAGTAGTAGTAATAAGGAAAACTATTGCTACCACTAAGAAGTAATAAATGTCATAGAAAAAATACCAAGTTTGTATTGGGAAAACTTCAAATCATTTTTAAAAGAAATTAAAGAATGCACACTCAAATGGAACATGAGTATGATAGACAGTACCAAGTGTGAACAAGGAGGAGAAACCCGAGCCCTTATCCAAGGCTGCTGGAGATGCAAAGTGTGCAGCTGCTCTGGAAAACAGTTTGCTAATTCCTCAGAAATACTAAACATAGTTACCACATGACCTAGAAATTCCTTTCCTGGTTGTACAGCCAAGAAAAATGAAAACCTATGTCCACCCAAACTTTATAGGGGAATGTTCATAGTAACATCATTCATCATAGCTAAAATGAAGCAAATCAAACATCCATCAAGTGATGAATGGATAAGCAAAATGTAGTGCTGCTGCTCAATGGGGTGTTATTCAGCCATCAAATGAAGTACTCTGCCTGCTGCAGCATGGCGAAACCTTGAAAATAAATGTGCTCAGTAAAAGGAGCTAGTCACAAATGGCTACATAGTCTATGGTTCCATTTACAGGACGTTTCTAGAATAGACAGGTCTTTAGACAAGAAATATATTAGTGGTTGCCTACGATGGGGTTGAGAAGGTAGAAATTAATTCACTGCTAATCAGTACAAAGTTTCTTTCAAAATAAAGAAAATGGTCTTAAGTTACATTTTGTGGTGGTTTTTCAACTAGAAGTGTATTTTTTAAACTATTAAATTGTACACCTTTATTTGGGCATGGTGGCATATACCTATAATCCCAGAACTAACTGCTTTGTTTGAGCCCAGCCTAGGCTACAATTCTTGGCCAAATAAAAAGGTCTTGTCTCAAATCAATTGTATACTTTAAATGGATAAATTGTATAACATGTAAATTACATGTAAATAAAGTTATTTCAAAATGTAAATGTTCCAAACAAAGATATTAAAGGTAGAAATATGAAGAGTGGATTTAAAAAGCAAGAATATACTGACTATATACTATCTACAAAAAGGTTTTTTTTTTTTAATATAATGACACAAATAATTTAAAGTAAAAGGCTGAGAAAGGATACAGCAAATGAACATTAGTCAAAAGAATGCTGAAAAGTAGACTTTGGAAAAAACACTACCAGCAGACATAACAATGATAATTTAATTAGAGTAAATGAAACACTAATCCTAAATTTGTAGGTACCTAACAGCTGAGCTTCAAATATTTGAAGCTAGAACTATGAACACATATGAACAACTTCATAAAAATTACAGTTGTAGATTTCAACCCCACATTTTCAAAACCTGATAGAATAAAAAAATTGGAAAAGATAAACTTCAAAATTTCTAGCAAACAATTGGATCCCACTGACATTTACAGAACACTCTACCCAATCATAGGGTAATATATATTCCCTTCAAATGTATGCGGAAAATTTACCAAAAAGCAAATACAAATTAGCCTTTTTTTTTTTGGTCTGAGTGGGTTTAAAAGAACCAAAAGTATACATAGTATATTCTTGGCCCAAAATAGCATTAAATATGAAGTTAAAAATATAAACGACAAGTGCTAAAACTATTAACAGGCTACTGTCTAAGAGTTCAAATTATTAATCCCAGCATTTGGGAAACAGAGACAGGAGAACTGCTTCAAGTTTGAAGTCAACCTCCAGCCAGTCTGTGCTACAGGTCTCAAAAAATACCAAAATTAAGTACCAGGAAAATTAAAAAAATTAGGGAATGCAACTTAAATATACATGAAGGAACATTTATACCACTAAACTCTGACTTTGCTGTCTCTAATCAATGCCCCAGCTTACATCTAAAGAAACTAACAGAGGACAGCACAGCGATGCATACAGCCAACACTTGGCAAGTGGAGGCTTGAGGATAATGAATTGGGTCATCCTCAACTACACATAGATTTGGAGGTCAGCCTGGGTTACACGAAATTCGATCAAGGAAGAGGAGGGGAGGGGGAAAACAAACTAACAGAGAAAGTGAAATCCAAGTTTAACCCAAGACAAAGTGAAAAACTAAAGTGTTGGAATAGCACAGTGGAAATCAATGTGAAGGGAAGAATAAAAACCAAGGAAATGACAAGTTGACTCTCTGAGAATATCAACTAAATGAATCGTTCTAATCTTAGACAGGACATGGAAAAACTAAGAGAAGACAAGATACTACTACCAGGAATGAGAAAGGAAAAATCATTACAGAGTTCACAAAAATACTATTAAGAATTTTATTATAGTAGATCTAAAAACACAGATGAAATGGGCAAATTCCATTAAAGACATAAACTACAAAATCAGAATAAATAAGAAATAGATAATATGAAATACAATCTGACTATTAAAGATTTGGGTCTGCAGTTAAAAATATAACCCTTTCCATCACACTGGAAATCCAGCTGGCCTCACTAGAGAATTCTCCTACATAATAATTACAACAGAGAAAACATCAACTAAACTAACTTTCATAAAATTGAAGATGACAGAGTTTTTGCCTACTCACTCCATGAGACCAGTATTAATCTGATATAAATACCTGGGAAACATGTTTTAAGAAAAGAAAATTGAAGGCCAATAGCATTTTTCATAAGCATATATGTGAAAATCCCTAATAGAATCCTTTTAAGTAGAACAATATGTAAAACTGATCATCAAGACACAGTAGGGTTCAGCTCAGGAATGTACGATTGATAATGCTTGAAAAAAATCAATTAAATTCACCAGATTAAAAGATTTTTAATAACTGTATGATCATCAGAACAGATACAAAAAAATCCACTTGGAAATCTACCATGTGTTTCTCATACTTAAACAAAAGCCCTCACAAACTCGGAACAGATGAAAACCTTTACCTGACAGATGGAACTTCTCCAACCTGAGAAAGAACAAAGGACAAAAAGAAAAAAAGAAAAAAAAAAGAAAAAAAAAAAACCTCTCCTTCTTTATGGGGATCAGAAATCAGAAACAAAGCACGGATAAATACACACTTTCACCACTTCTCAACATTGTACTGGCAGTTCCAGCCAGGGCAATCTGGTAAGACAAAGAAATAAAAGCATGCAAACGAGAATGAAAGACAAAAAAATTCTTATTTGCAGGAGGCTTGATTATCTATATGAAGAATCTATAAAACGGCTACTAAAACAAGTGAGCTCAGTAATGTTGCAAGGTACAAAGTTAATGACCAACTGTCTTAATTACGGTTTCTATTGCTGTGATAAAAATATCATAAACAAAAGCAACTTGGGGAGGAAAAGGTTTATTTCAACTTACAACTCTCAGGTCACATGCCATTGCTGAGGGGAGGGGCAGGAACTGAAGCCTGGAGCTGATGCAGAGGCCATGGAGAACTGCTGCTTACTAGCTTGTTCCCTGTGGTTTGCTCAGCCTGCTTCCTTACCATATCATCCAGGACCATTCAGAGCCACTGTGGCATAGCCCCACCCACATCAATCAAGAAAATGGCCCATGGGCTTGTCCACAACCCAATCTGATGGGAGCCTTTTCTCAAAGGAGGTACCCTCATTCCAAATTACTCTAGCCTATATCAAGTTGACATAAAAAGTGGCTAGCGCAATGTCTACAAATCAATTCTGTTTTAAGATAATACAAATAAACTATAAAATATGAACTAAAAATACCATTTTAAATAGCACCAAAACCATAAAATACTGAGTGATAAACCTGAAAAAGAGATGCTTAACACCCACAATTCACTGAAAACTACAAAATATCTCTAGGAAATGAAGTGCAACCTACATGGAGATACCTAGGTTTATTGTATGCTATTATGTCTCAGTAAAGCTGGTAAGAGCAGATAAAACTCACATATTATCAAGACCAAACTCTTAGAAATCAACAAACCAACACTACATAGATCCTCTAGTTTGTGACTTCAAAGGTCCTGGTTGGAATGGGATAAGTAAGACGATATGTTTATCTTCCAAGTGAAACAATAACACAAGATGATTGACTGACCAGTTCAATCTTGCTGAACATGTTAGGAGCACAGACACTTGTACGCGACATATTATTCAGTCACTAGACATACCTGATAAAGTTGAAGAAAGGCTTACCCCTGAACTTTGGAGATTCAGTCACTCCAAGACTGGGGCAGAATAAGGTAAGATCTGTGAGAGTTCCATGGAAAAGACAGGGCTTGGGCAAGTGACTAATGTGCTTGTCTTGAAAGAAGCAGCCTTGGAGAGAAACACCTGGCACATAGTAAGAGCACCTCCCTCCAAAGAAACTAGCTTAAATAATGTACTAAAATAACCTAATTTAATAATCACATACCGTTAATAAAAAGTTTGTCATAATCTAAGTTACTCGAGTGCAAATAATTATTATATGGAGAAAAAGAAGTTTTATAAATTCATCAATAGTAGATTTCAAGGGACAAAATGAATCTCTTTAAGCAAATTAACCTTACAGGTTCATCAGGAAGGAACTTAACTGCAATTTACTCCAGGCAGCAGATTATGGAAACAGACAGCCTGAACTCAAATCCTAGCATCAATCTTAATAGCCATATAAACCACAGCAAGAAACTGAGCCTCTATGTGACTTCATTACTTCACATATAAAAATGGAGGGCAGGAGTGACCTGAGCATTCTAGTCACACCTGCAATCCCAGATATTCAGGATGCCTGAGAGGCAGCAGGATCATAAATTCAAGACCTACTTGGAAAATACAAATGAGAGCCTATCTCTAATAAGGAAAAATGAATAAGTTCTGCAGATATGGTACAGCAGTAGAACACTTGCCTGCCATGAATAAGACCCCCTATTCAATCCCTAGTATCATGGAAATATAAGAGTGAGGGCAAAATAGCACATTTCATAAAGTTGTCATGAAGATTAATGACTTAATATGTATATAGTGATTAGAAGCCTAGAACATAGTTCATCATATTTAAGCAAAATGACAATAAACATGTTGCTACTTGTTCATTAAAGCATCAACTGCCAAAAACATTTAACCAAGCTGTAATTTTGCACTAAAATATACTCTGTTTACTTAAAATCAGATTGTATTAATGAGGTTTCCAGTCAAAACCTAACCTCTTACCTACTTCTCGTATGGTGATGCTTCCTAAAGAACATTATCCAGGAAGTAGTTTGCTGCTCTGTTTGGAACTGATAACAACTCACTCCCATCCCACCCCCCACCAAACTAAGACCAAGCTCAAGGCCCGGTGCTTAGAAAGCAATTCTGTTTTAAGAAACAATTGGTCGACATTTTCTGACACATACTTAGAGCTCAATAAATAGTTGCTCATTGGACATTTTCCCAAGCAAAAGTAAAATTTAACATACTTATTGTTCTCATGTATACAGTCAGCTAAAATTTCAAATAGGGAATAAAGGCTTCATATGAGGTAGTTTCCACCTAACCAGTTAACCAGCTTTAATAAAATTGCCCAAGATAATATTAGTGTTACTTAACTGCACACATATAGCTTTAATTTCTGTCAAAATGGTAAGGAATGCAGATATGCCTCAGCAGACAAAGACAAATATAAAGAAGGTACTATGTTCCAAACTGCCTCGTTAGAAAATGTTAACAGGGCTATGGGACAATTCTGACATTAATTCACCAGTCAGTCCTCTTTGTCAGGGAGAATACTAAGGTCATTGTGTTAAGCAAAATAAGCAAGACTCACAGTGACAAATGTCCCACTTCCTGCTGAGACACGAAGAATGCTATGATATTTCTGACTACCCTAAGCTACTAATGAGTTTGAAGCCAGTTTGATCTAGATAGCAAGACAGTTCTTACAAAAAGCTGAATCATCTATCCAAAGATCAGCAAGGACAGGCCTGCAGTATGACAAAATCAGATTTGTTTGTTCATCATAAAAGACCACACCCAAGGAGTGCCATCTATCGAGAAAATAGAAGGGTGCTTCTGTCGTTTCATTGAAGGGCTATATGGAGGGCCTAAGGAATCCAGTCTGGATTGGTCAGTGTATGAGGATTAGAGAAAAGCTGTCATACAGTGGAGACTGGGTCTATTATAAGCCAAGAGAAACCCAGGAATTGGGAATGCCCACAACAAATAGAAAAGCAAGTCACATCTAAAGAAATCATAAAGAAAGAAAGGAATAGTCCCTGAAAGAAAGGGATCTTTTTGGCATCCTACAGCTGCTGCATGCCTTTGAGAGAAATGACATTTCTTGTTAACTTGGCACGGTGTCAGCTCAATCAACAGAAGAACTGCCTTTTCCTTTCTTAGTCTCAGCTGATTCCTATATCTCAGACTTCTTTTATTCCCTCAGTGGCATAGGCATGGATGCTGAGAATCTTCAAGTTTCTCTTTGGTTGTGTAGATGTTAAGATCTGAGACAACGTTACATAAATAAATATTTCAATTTCATTTCTATTGACTTAGAAATCTTAGGAAGAAGACTGATGTCTTATTTAGTTATTTGTTCTTTGATAATTTCGCACAATGTATTTGGTCCTATTCTTTTCCTTTTTCCGAACTCCTCCCAGATGCTTCCCTAAATCCCTACCCACTCAACTCCATGTTCTGTCTCTCTTTAAAAAAAAACAACAAACAACATGGACTCCAAATTGTGTTGGCTAATTATGACTACTCCTAAGCACGAGGCTTGCCCTGGAATGTGGTTAATAAACCTGCAGTGTCACATCATTGAAGAAAACTGACTTTCACGCTGGGTGGTGGTGGCACATGCCTTTAATCCCAGCACTCGGGAGGCAGAGGCAGGCAGGTCTCTGTGAGTTTGAGGCCAGCCTGATCTACAGAGCTAGTGCCAGGACAAGCTGCAAAACAATACAAAGAAACCCTGTCTCGAAAAACCAAACAAACAAAACAATAAACAAAAAACTGGCCTTCCCAAGATTTTCTCTTTTTGATGCTGAAAGTTATGATATGTGACCAGAACAGAGGATAGGGGAGATGAACATCTTGCTACTTTGATTATATTGAAGAACAAGATGTGATTTTATAGATGATGACTAAGATCTTAGGATTGTGAATTTCTGGTAAGGGGTGAAGGAAATTTTACAATTGCCAGGAAGAAATAATTATGCTATAGATTTGCATTCTAATGATGAAAATATGGATGGACCTAAATGAAAATGTAGAGGGGAAAAGACACCAAATGTGAACAGAAAGAAAGATACAAGAATATCCATGGTTTCTCAAGAGCAAACAAGACCAAAGATCTACAAAGCAAACCTAGGACTGAAGACGTCCATGTATTCAATTCAGTGTACTGGTACCAAGGTCACTAGAATGCCTGCCTGGATTACAAGAAAGCAAAAGTGGTATGCAGAGACGATGCCTCCTCAGTAAAGAGTACATATGACTCTTGCAGAAAACCTGTGTTTAGTTCCCAACCCTGAGACTTGGTGGTTCACAATGACCTGTAACTCTAGCTACAGGGATATACAATGCCTTTGGCATCCACAGGCACCTGTGCTCACATGTACATACCCATACACAGATATATACATATAAACATAGTTAAAAATAAATCTTTTTCCAAAAGAAAACAAAGGTGACCTCACAGTGTCAGGAATTGCTGAGAAGGCAACACTTGGTCATGGAAGAAAGTAGTATATTGATTAAAGAATGGTGCTTTGGAGAGAATGACAAGGATTCAAGTCCTATGCACCCTCATAATTGTCATGTAACCTTAGCCAAGACGCCTGCCTTCTCTGAACCTGAACTGGCACATCTATAATCTGTCTATGAGAGTACTAACTTGCTTTACTAAACTGTTCAAGGAAAGTAAAAGTCATATAATGCATTCTACATCTACCACAGCAGGCATTCAACTCAGGACTTATGAACGCTCAAACCAGACAAAATCCCAGCATGGAGAGAGAAGGTGGGCACAAAGTCCCAGCCCTAGTTAAAGAGCTATTCTTAATCTATCAATGATGGGAGAAGGAAATTCAGTTTTCTTTAAAGGTGAGCCCCCTGGTAGTTTGCCCATACACCAGTAGAAGGCCACACATCCAAGAGTACTTGCATAGCACAAATCAGACTTGATGTGTTTAAAAACAAAAAGGACAACAAAGTTGGGTGGGTAAGGAAGGGTGAGTGAGTCTGGGGGGAGTGGAAGGGAATGAATATAATCAATATACACTGTACAAAATTCTCAAGGTTCCAATAAAAAAACATAAACATGGCCATAATTACCACTACCAACCACAGTATCATCTATAGTAAAAAGGTAGTTCTTATGGGATTCAAAACCCCAAAGGGTTAGTTGAGAATGAAAAGCAAAGAGAAAGAAGTACTGTGGTTATTGAAGCACATTATGAACATGCTTGAAACATAAAAAAGTATAGTATTGAATTCCACCCCTCCCCTACTTCTCTTCCTTTCTAAACAGGAATAGGCAACTTTATGCGCATGCGCAGGCACGTTAAAAAAAACACACACACACACACCTTACCACCTATGCTCTCTGTATCCTGTGACACCTACTCTGAATTTGTGAGCCATGATAACCTGTGAAAAATTAATTCTTAGTAGAGAGATTAATGGAGAACCATATTGTATGATGGTCCATTGAAGTGAAGTAAGGTAAAGACTGAAAGGTGAGGAAATATAGATGATTCTTTCAACATAGTTTAAGATACAGCAAAGGGAACAAATATCCCATTTGTCTCTCACATTGGTGAGCCCAAAAAGATTTGGAGGGAGTGCAAGAGAGATTCTTTTATGTTTGCAATCCAAAAAATGAGCCCTTTAAAAAAATACAGAAGATATAAGAAGGGAGATTATCAGTGGAACAAAATATCTTAAAGGTGTCATCGGAGGATAGGTAAGACGAAAAGCAATGTCAGTGTTGGAGAAGATAGCACAAAAACAAAGCAGCTATAGATTTGTGTGTTTGAAAGAAAAGAGCATCTGTGACCAATAAGCTCTCTCTTCACAAGGAGGTATGTAACTAGATTATGTACTGATTGGAGTTGGGGCAAGAGAGGACTAAATTAAAGGGCTAGAAGGTATAGTAAGAAAATGGAACAGCTGCTGTGGGAAGTTGAAAAAGAAACCAACTAGGAATGTGTAAAGGGATTAGTAAGCGGCTGTTCAGGATCCAGCTGTGGTTAGAAATCATAGCTTGGTCATGGATATAATGAGCATGGTGAGGCAATTTTCCCTAGTATTTACTCAGAAGCCTGGGAACCGGACAGAGGAAAACAGATGCAAAAATCCATTTAGGTTTGGGGATTGGCAGGGCAGGTGCAGCGGAACAAGAGGAACGTGAGGGAATTGAGAATACTGTGGGAATTAATATCAAATGGCTGATGGAGCAGCCAAGTGAAAGTAGGAATGCTTGTTGGATGGGAAAGGACATGGGACTGATGAGTTGGAAATCAAGGAGAAAGGAAACTGGACTATAATTGTTTAAGCGTGCAAAGAAATTCTGGGAAAGTGAACAACAGATGTGGAACAGTTCCACATGGTGACATGATTAATCAGTGTGACCAAATGAAGAGGTTACTTGGGCAAAATAAAAAATGAAGGTCATATGAGTGGAAGTCAAGAAGAGTTATGTGGGGCATCTGGGAACTCATCAGCCACTGATGAGGCTGAAAGTGATGCCAGGAAATTAAAGTACCAAGGGCATCAAAGAATAAAAGACAAGCAAGTAACCCAAAATTTGCTCTGTGCCTGCAGAATACCTAGTAACATGCAGGTCAAAGAAAAAGGGGAAAGGAAAAGTGTTGAACAACACTCTGGCTCCGGAAGCTTGCTTGAGAATGAGGAATTAGCAGACTAAGCAGCTTCCATCTGAAAGGGTTCCGAGGCGGGGTGAGGCACAGTATAGGCAAGGGAAAGAGTTCCAGTAAGATGGTCGTAAAACACATGGACTTTTGGTTTTGGTTTTGTTGTTGTTGTTTTCCTTTCCATAGAACACAGTTTTGGGAAGACACAGGAGATCGGGGGGGGGAGTGCCATCCAGGAAACACTATGGTTATGAAATGGGGAGGGCTATGTTGAATTCATAACAGAGACATTTCATCCTTTAGGATTCTGAGGAAGCAATAGAGGAACTAGAAACTCTGTAAGTCTGACCAAAAAAGAAGAAGTGATTAGTTAAAAGTAGAAGTGAAATAAGCTTTAGGAAATGTTGCCAGATCATCTTAAACACTTCTCAGTAACAACTATAGATAAAACAACAAAAATACAGGTATGGACATACCCTACACATATTGGGAACAAGGATTTCTACATACAATCACAGTGACCCTTTAAATAGATTAACATTTAAGAGAAATAAAAATTAGAGGAACAGTCTCACAATATTAGTATACCTCCAAATTGTAAAGAAATACAAGCACACATACCACTAAAGAACACAAAGTGACAAAACAGAAAACATACTAGTATGCAACAGGGACTAATGTAGCTACAACAGGTGCACATTCCTCAATGTAAGATAATCTAACCCTGAGAAGAAAACACATGGGAACAGGTGATAGAGGGACTGCAAGTATGCAAGCAAGGATGCCAGTGGGATAATTCGGTTCCTATTTCTATCACATCTTAAGTGGCAGAGCTAAGATTTCACACTGGTAATGGCAGGACAAAGATGAAAAGATACTAAAATGTGAGAAATAATGGGCAGTCTCAAACCAATGTGGCTCTGTGAGCCCAAATGAAGTATAGGCTACGGCCTTAAGGTAACCAGTACTCCTGATCAAGAAGTTTCTGCTGGTGATCTTTGAAAAAAAATCATAGTGTGCTAAAGGTAGCTCTCTGGTAGAGCACTTGTTTCTGAATTTGATGCCAAATATCATCAAAAAATATACCATGGCAGACTAGAAAAATGACGGAAGGCTATAGTTTGACTAAAATTGCCCAGTTTTACAAGGCTATAACATTTTCAAAACATTGCAAAAACAAAAAGTGGCTGGTTGTGGTGTTACACACCTTTAATCCCAGCACTCTGGAGTCAGAGGTAGGTAGATCTCTGTAAGGTAGAGGCTAGCCTGGTCTACAAAGTGAGCACCAGGCAAGTCAACTCTATAGAGAAAGATACTGTCTCAAAAAAATGGGTAATCATAATGCATGCAAATAGTTCATAATGAACTATTAAACATATTGTTATGAGCAATGTTTATGAGAGTTGTAGATTGTGGTAATGTCATTGACTCAGTGTTTTGGCATTCAGTATGTCATTTAAGAAAAAAATTTTTCTTTATATAATGCATTCACAACAGAGAGTAAAGTGTATCTCAGAGTATTAAAAAGGCAGTTGTTACATGGTAGAATGAATAACCTTACCCTAAGAGAATTTTAATGGAACAAACTACCACTAAAATCAAGGACTCGGGTGGAACTTCAAGGAAACTACACTAAATGGGGGGAAAAGGCCAGCTTAAAAGGATATATTTATTGTGTATGGTTCTGTTTATGTGACATTCATAAAAATAATGAAATTTTAGCGATGGAAACCAGTGTAGTGGTAACCAGGATTGGTTATGGGGAACAGGAAGGGATGTGGCTATAAGAGAGTAGCATGAAGGGGTCCTATGTTGGTGGTCATTCAGCATCTTGACTGTGGTGGTGATTAAGCAAACCTACATGTCATAAAGCTGCATACAGTGAACACACATACTAAACTGTGCTTTTGCTCGTGTCTCATTCCCCTATAACCTCTGTAAAAACATACCAATGCCAGTTTCTTGGTTTGCTGTTATACTAGAGTCATATATGATACTGTTACTATTGAAGGAAGCTAGAGGAAAAAGTAGAAGAAACAAGACTCTCCTGGATACCACTTGGCAGTAACCATAATTATCTGAATGTATAATTATTTTAAAATAAAAAGGGTGGGATTTTGGGTTTTGTTTTGGGGGAAGATTGTTTATTTGAGGAAAAGATTTTGCTAAATATTATAGCTGTCCTGGAACTCCGTATGTAGACTAAGCTGACATCAAACTCACAGAGCTCTGCCGGCATGAGGGGCATGAGTAAATGGAAAGGAGAAGGAACTGGGATTGATATGTAAAATAAGATTGTTTTTAATTTAAATAAAAGAGAGAAAAAAGTTCCTACTATATGAAAAACAAGACAGCCAAGCATGGGGATCCGTGCCTACAATCCTAGCATGTGGGAGGTACAGACAGAAAGATCAGGAGTTTATGGCCACCCTTGGCTACACAGCAAGTTAAGTCAGAGTAGTCTAACAAAGAGCCTATCTCAAACAAAAACAAAATGTGTGTGTGGTGGTGGGAAATGAACACTAAACATAATACAAGGTATTTAGCCTGGTAAAGAGTACATGTAACAGGTAGAGATGAAAAGATAGATTATTATGTATGCCATAAAACAATGGTAGTATTATTATACATCATTGTAGATAACATAATATTTTAGCATTTACAGCACACTTTTACTCTTTTTTTTGTAAGGGAGTAAGTTCAAAGCAGGGTCTCAAACTATAGCTTAGGTTGGCCTAGAACTCACTATATAACCAGGCTGAGCTCCAACTCACCTCAGACCTGCCTCAGTCTCTGAGGAATGGGATTGCAGTTGTGAGCCATTACACCTGGCTCCAACATTACTCGCCTCATCACCTATGTATGCAGTGTTGGAAAGGAAGCAAGAAGGGAAGAGGTTTCTTCTGTTCAGCACTAGAGGCTAGAGGTAAAAAAACAGACTTGAGCTGTCTGATATAAAGAAGGACTTTCCAAAATCTCAATCTTCATGAGACTGGAATAACCATTATAAAAAGCACCCAAGACATGCTAATAGACAGCTTGGGTACTGTACTTTTCATTATCTGATATAACCATCACAAAAATCCTATAAAGTGGACACTATTATCCTGTTACAGATGAAAGAATGCAATTAAGATACTGAGAACTCAACTAATCTGCCAGAGGCTATAACCAGAGCTAGCCAAGTATCAGAGTTAGAATTCAAATTCAGAAAGCCCCACTTCAGAGCCACTGCTTCTGAGTAACTAGGGTGAGTGGTCTACTTAGCCAAAGGCTGCACTAGACCAAAATATTCACAAGTAACAGGGTTCTAGGAAACTTGGATGGCCAGTTTGAACTTAAAATCTATCATGACTCCTGTCTAAGGCTAATATTAGCTCTAAAGCTCTAAATCTTATTGTTTGAGAGTATACACAAGAGCATAAAGCATCTTAAGACATGTTAAGACAGGCCTTCAGAATAATGGTGGGTGGATGGATGGATGGACAGACGGACAGAAATTGAGCAGGTAGGCAGGTGTTTAGTTTGGTCAAATTGATACAATCTAGAATCACATGTACATCTCAATGAGGAATAATATACAGTAAATTGACATGTGGGCATGTCTGTTGGGAATTATATTGATTAGCGAGTAGATCTGCCCACTGTGAGTGGCAGCAATCCCTGTGCAGGAGATCCTACATTGTATGAGTAAAGAACTAGCACACAAGCATTAATTCACTGTTCTCTGCTTCCAGTTCCTGTTGCCTTGAAGAGCCTGGAATTGGAAATCAAATAACCTCTCTTCTAAATTGCTTTTGTCAGGGTATTTTATCTCAGCAACAGGATATGAAACTAAGACAAACAGAGATTTTTAAAAGGAAATAAAAACTGGCTTTGGCTATGCCACAATTTGCAGCTTGGAAGTCCATTAGTTGTAAAAAAAAAAAATGGACTTCATGAAAACTACAGTTACTACTGAAAAACTATCTATGCAATATTTCTTATTCCAATTCCTATTCCCATCAACTGATGCCACATATATTAGAAATCACAAACTAGTATAAGCCATGAAGGCAAAGGCTAATTCATTTGACAACATAAAATGAAAAACTTGTTAGGTATTGTGGTGCACTCTTGTATTCCAGGAACTTGGAGAGGGATAATAAGGGAGATCAGGTGTTCATCCTCAACTATACAGCAACTTAAAGGCCATCCTGAGGTATGTGAGACTATGTCTAAAAAACCTGTTTTTTTTTAAACAAGAGCAGATTACAATAATTTCTAATTGTTAAAAGAAAAGAAATACACTATCATGTCTCACTGAGACAGCTACTGTAACATCGAACCAGAGGGCTTCTTTGTAGCTTTAATATTTTAGAATTCTATAAAAGGAAAAATTGAGTGACTACTATCCTCTGGAAAGCAAGAAGGAACCAATGTAGCATATTCTATATTAATAAGGCAAAACTTTATTAGCATGAAACCAGTAAGCCAATAGAAATTAATAAAGATACACCTACAACACAATGGCAACCTGCTTACAGGTAGACTCAAGAACCGCTCTTAGTTCTATAGTTCTTTTCTTTCCCAATTTCACCTTGAAAAGAATATTCTTTTATTTTTAAAGTTTTAAAATTTGATTTATTTTCTTTTATGTGTATGTGACTAATGTGACTGGATATATGTAAGCACACCATATGTATGCATGAGCAGAACATCCAAAGAGGGGATCCTCTGGAACTGGCAATAGCGAGCCATCATGCAAGTGCTTGGAACTGAATCCAGGTGTGCTCATGGATCCTCCACAAGAGCAGTTAGTGCTCTTAACCGCTAAGACATTGCTCCAGTCTTCAAAGCTAGTTTTAAATACTAAACATCTTCTACGCAAAAGCAAAGCAACCAGCCATGCATGGTAGTACATGCCTGTAATCCTAGTACTTGGGACTGGAAGGAGATCAGAAGTTCAAAATCATCCCTCAGCACCTTAGTGAGTGCTAGGCCAGCCTAGCCACATGAGACCATATTTCAAAAAAAAAAAAAAAAAAAAAAAACCACAGAAAAAACAAAGCAGCCAATTTGTTATATACCTAGTGACTGGCAAGAATTAAACAAAATAGTATTAGTGGGTATTAGTGGGATAAGAGAAATATTTTTTTTTCATCCTTCCCACTTCAAAGTAAAGAAGTTTCTGTTAGAGTGGCACTCCTGACCTCTTTCTGCCTTATTACCCACCCCTCCCTGCGGAGGAAACTACAATTATTTGCCTAAGATATTAGACAAGAACATTTTTAAGTTAAATCTAATTTCAAGATGGGGCCATTTTAACTTGTTTTAAAACAAACAATTCATCTGCCAGGCATGATAGTGAATATCTTTAATCCTAATATTTAGGAGGCAGAGATAGGCCAATTTCCATGAGTTCAAAGACAGTCTGGTCCACACAGAGAATTCTAGGCTAGCCAGGGTTACACAGTGAGACCCTATCTCAAAAACTTCAACAAGAAATTACCCGTTCACCTGCTCATCTCTATTACTCCAAAACATATGTGAAGCCATGAGCTACGTGTGTAATCAACCCTTGCAGCCTGGCTGATCCGGGAGCTCGGAAATCAAAAGACTTCAGATATGTAATCTGTTCTATGATAGGAAGATCCTGTGTATGTACAGGAAAGCAGTAAGATGAGGAAGATATTGCGATACAAATCCGTATTTCAAGCTATCTGACTTCTCTACAATTTGTGCCACACCATTTCCTGAGCAGACAACCATCTGAATTCAGGTACCTGTCCCCAATATCTGTATTTCCCTTCGAATATGGAGGTTACCTCGACCTATTTTTCTGCAACCAGCTCAAAAGTCAACTGCTTCCTAATTTTCACTCCTTAACCTAGCTCCAAATTATTACTATTCACTAAGGATTCTGAGTTGTTCCTACTATGCATTATATACATGTAATTCTTTTACTAGATTATAAATTCTTGATGGACAGATTCAAGTCAACATTTTATATAAGCCACATTATCAACTGTTACGAGTGGGTTTTCCCGCCATCCTGGTCCCAGTGCTGCGCCAGCCCCAAATAACACACAGACACGCTGTATTAGATATAATTTTGTTGGCCTGTTACTAGCATTTCTAGCTCTGTCTTAAATATTAGCACATTTCTACTAATCTAAGTATTTCCATGTGGTCTTATCTTACTGGATAGAGGGTCTGACCATGTTGGTCCTACATCTTGAAACTCCTCCCTACTTCTTCCCGAATCCTCCTTGTCTCCTAGTCCCACCTATCTTGCTTTCCTATTGGCCAACAGTACTTTATTCATTAACCAATAAGAGAAACATATTTACAAAATGACATTTCCCATCAATCAATACAATACTTTACATGGTTGTCTAAGAGTTTTGACTAAAACACTAATATATTCCTAAGTTTGAATGTTCCCTTGCTCCTCAACCCTTAATAACACAGTCATTACAAAGTAGGTCTAATATCCTCCTTCCAGAATGGCTGCAACAGCTAACTTCAGTCCATTGTATTTAATCTTTTTTGTCGCCTTCTGCTTTTACTCTCATGTACATGATACAAGGGTGAGACAGTCCACATTTCTAAGAGTTGGCTTGAAAAATTGTCTATGGCAACACTGGCTAACAGAAATAAAAGACACATAGGCAATTTTAAATTTTCTAAATGCTTAAATTAAGAAAAGTACAAAGAAATCTACTGCAATGAGATGTAACACTATTTTATTGAATTAAATATATACAACATGGTATCATTTCTATAGGTAACACTGAAAACATTATTATGGTATTTTAGATTCTTCTGTATATGGAGTCTTTAAAATCCACTGTATATTTTATACTTATCGCATATATACATTCATACCAGGAATTATGCATTAGTTATGGAAGTTACTTACTTAATTTCTCTTTGCTCCATCTTCTTCAGTTTAAAAAGAAGAATAATACTACTAAACTTATACAGCTAGAAAATGTGTGTGAAGGGTTTAAAACAGTATCTGGGAGCTAGCAAGATGAGTCCATGGGAAAGGCACCTGCTGCCAAGGTTGGCCACCAGATTTCATCCCTGACCCAAATGGTGGAAGGAGAAAACCCAAGTGCTGCAAGTTGTACACACACACACACACACACACACACACACACACACACACACACACTAATTCAATGTAATTTTAAAAACTAAAATAGTACCTGAAAACTGTAAGGGCCCAGTAACTATTAACTACTATGATAATTATCCTTTTTTTTTTTTTAAGGCAGGCTAAAAAGACTTAAGTTCTTCTAAGTTCATCAAGCAAATCAATGTCAGTTCTATTTTCTGCCTTTAAGTAGTTATTTATTAAGCTAAGCATGGCAGCTGAGAGCACTGGAAAAATCTTATTTTTACATATTTTAAAATCCAAACTACTAGACAAATATAATTTGGGGGTCAGTCCAACAGGCAACATTCTTCAAAATGGTAGCTTAGAGCAATGCCATCCAGCTGTGCTATAGTAACTGTTCTTTTACTGTAAAACTCATGGGTTTTTGTTGTTGTTGTTTTTCGTTTTTTGAGACAGGGTTCTTCTATTTAACAGTCCTGACTGTACTGTAACTCACTCTGTATACCATGCTGGCCTCCAATTCACCAAGATCTGCCTGCCTCTGCCTCCCAAGTACTGGAATGAAAGGTGTGAAGGTTCATCCCTATTTGCTGTAAGACTTATTTGGTGGTACATGCCTTTGCTCCCACCTTTCTGGAATACAACAGGTTGAATATTCTTGGCTATATTTTCACAATACCCAAACCCAAGAATACCCAGTCCTTGGTCAAATATTTCATTGAGCTCTACAAGAGACAGAAGCAAATATGAAATACAGAAGCCAAAGCCAAACTGCAGGAACAATGGCTTTGGCATCAAATGGGTTTGATTTCTGCCTTCAATCTTGAGTAAATCACCTTATAACCTGGGGCACTCCAGAGCAGCTGTAGCTCACTTTTAAGATAAGATCTATTAAAATGCAAAACCACTCAAGATAGCATTTCATCAAGTCTTAGCTCCCTTGCTTAGATCTCTTTAAATGTTCTGAAAGTAAGCTTCCCTTGAGGGAAAGGGAATAAAGTTTAGATATGAGTTAATAGGAAATAACCTATACAACCAGAATACTTAGAACTATACTGTTACTACTGAAATCTAAATAGCCAACAGAGCCCCCAGCTTTCAAGTAGGTTGCAAAGTTTAGAATTATGGGACACTAACAGAAACACTAAGGACATCAATGATCACATCCAACATCTTTTGACCTACTCCAAATGCCCTAGATCTGGGTTCCTCAGCTCTAGCCAATACTGACACTATTATCTACAAAGAAATTTTTGTTGTTGCAGAAGGCTGGCTGGTACAGTATATAGATTATTTAAGTAGCTGGCTGGTACAGTATATAGATTATTTAAGTAGCTTGCTGGTCTTCTACCTCCAGTAACACCTCTCCACTATTGTGAGAACCAAAATACCTCCAGATGTTTCCAAATGTCTCTAGAGAACAAAACCATCCTTGGCTGAAACCACTACTATGGATAGTCTACTACAGCTATCCTCAGTTCCTTTGGAATTAAGTCTCAATGTGTCACTATGATACAGACTCATTAATACAATATGCAACCTTCACAGGCAATCTGGGTAGTAAGAGTCATAGCTTTTTTTAGTTAACTTGCAATCACTACACATACCCACATATATTTTTCAGACCAAAAAAAAAAAAAGAGAAGAAAATGTTTTTCACACACATGATGACTTTTGTAGCTAAGATTTGAGAATAAGTTGTTTAAGTTCTTTAACTTTTAGAACTCATGATGTAATTTTTTAATGTACACTGGCTTTAATTTACCTAACAAAGTTTTCAATACACACTACCAATCTCCCACACCATTCTCCTCATGCTTCCTGTTTCCCACTAAATTACTCTTATGTTCTGGCTCCCAATGCCTAGGCCCTATACTCAGTCACTACGTAAATCACTGCAAGTTTTAAAAGAAAGCTTACATAGTGGGCTCCAAATACCACCTCTACACAACTGTCAAACCCCTGCGACATTTGTGTTAGTTACCTATCCATTACCAGAACAAACACCTGAGAGGAACTGACTTACATTTAATTCTGGTTCATACTTACTGCACGTTTCCGCTAATGTGTGGTTGGCCTGCAATTTTTAGGCCTGTGGCAACATAGTATACACATGGCAGGAGCATGTAACAGAGGAAGCTGCTCTCACTTCATGACAGCAAGAAAATGCAAGAGGCAAAAGAGGGGCCTCAGGGGCTCTAATACCTCCCTATAGCACCGCAGGCTGAGAACCAAACCTTCAACAGATGGGCCTTTGGTGGATATTCCAAAGCCCCAAAAAAGCAGTATTCCAAAATGTTCCTAAATGCATCTTTAACATTATTTTGTTACAGTTATTTGTGCATGTGTTCTAACTTCCTCAGACTAGTTTTTTGGGTTTTTTTTTCTTGGTTTTTTGTTTGTTTGTTTGTTTGTTTGTTTGTCTGTTTGTTGGGGGGTGGTATTGTCTGTTTCTGAATCATCCTAGTTCCAAGTATGCCATAGAACAGTGTCTTACGAATACAAGGTAGTCACAAAATTACTTTAGAAAGAATAAAACTACTTATTCAAGATCTCTAACCTTTCTTACACCCTTGAACTCATTTTGTTTGCTATTAAGACCACAACAACATGGGATGTAGACATGGCTCAGCTGTTAAAGGTGTTCTTCATTTCTGCTCACATCCATAAACAAAAGAACACAACAAGAGGACTTTAGTAGAAACAGGGTTTTGGGCACTGTGCTTCTAGGAATACAAAATAACTGAAAGCATAAGCTCCATAATGAAGCTGCTGTGGACCCATGCTCCACCAGTTCCAATTTCAAAATAAAACTCAACCACTCTATGTCCTACTTCCTGACCCTTAAACATTTATTGTAAAGATTAAAGATAATCCACAGGAAGCACTTTAACTTACACACTGTAAGAACTCAATAAATGATAGTTGTTTTTATTATGATTATCATTTCTTGACTCCATTATTATTATTAATTATGATTCCTCTTTCTTTTTTTATTTTACATATCAATCCCAGTTCCCTCTCCCTCCCTCCCTTCCTCTCATGCCCCCCACCACCACCCTCATAACCCATTCCCCCCCACTCACTCCACAGGAGAGATCAACAAAATCTGTCAAGTCATTTGGAGTAGGGACTCGGCCCTCCCTCCTGTCTCTAGGTTAAGGCAGTATCCCTCCATGGGGAATGTGCTCCCAAAGTCCTTTTGTGCATCAGGAATGCATACTGGTTCTACTGTCAGAGGCCCCTTAGACTGTCCAGGCCTTCTAGCAGACACCTATATTCAGGGGGTCTGTATGACTCCTCTTTCTTGGATCCCACCAAATCAAAATATTTTACTGTGGTGTGGGAAATATAAGCAATCTGTTACCCAGGGCAGCCACGTACAGGTTTTTAGCACCAAAGTCCAGCCTACTTGCAGCTCAGGTTTTCCCTTGTATCCCTCTAAGATGTCGGTTTTCTTCTCCTAATTCCTCCCTCCTTCATGCCTGGTCTAAGCTAGGAACAAAAGCTTCTATAATCACCAGGAAAGATGAGAATCTCCCTATCCTTGTTCACTATTCATAAACTCTAGGTCTAGGCTCAGGTTCAACCCCAAACCACTTTTAGAAAGCACCTTAAGTTCTTATTCCCCTAGAAAAACCTCTCAAAAATTACACACTTGTTTTATTGGTGTTTTAAGACAGGCTATCATGAACCCCAGACTGCCTCAAACGTGCTGTATAGCTAAGGATGGACCTTGAACTCATGATCCTCCTACCTCCTAAATGCTAGGATTATAATCTAGATGTATCACCACACCTAGCAAACATTGCACTCTGTGTTTCTGGGCTTTCTATTCCCACCTAAGGCCTCAAGTGACTTGATCATGATCTTTTTCAACAACTGTTAAACCCATCACTGGAGTATCTAACACCTGCCTATTGCACAGCAGTTTCCTCAATATGCTAGAGCATGTCCTGCTTCTTAATCAGTCCATTAAAGTTTGTTTTTTATTGTTCATCTCGTGGTTAATGTTACAGGTAGAGAATTAGGGGCACTTAGCACACGATAGTCATTCCTGTCTCTGACTACCCACAACTCAGCAAAGGATGAGCCACATCAAAGGGACATTTAGATAGACATCCCTTCAACTTCTTGTATCACAGGCCGGAAGTCCTCCTTTTGAGGCATATGGGCCAACTAAAAGCCCTGAAATATTTGAAGATTCAATCTAAATCATACAAGGCAAACATTAGGCAACCTTCATATTCTCTACTTCAAACATAAGTTTAAACTTACATTTCATCTCAGGTCCTTAAGCAAAAGGTTCAAGAAATGTTAACTTAAAGTTCATGGACAATATTAAAATTGAACAGGAACAACAGCTACTATTCCAGACATTGGCACATTCAACTTTTAACTTTTATCTGGAATACATTTACTATGTTAGTTACATATTTAAACACCCAGAAATCAAACTAATGATAAAACTACAATTATTTTTTTCTCCCCTCCCCTTTTTTTGAGACAATGTTTCTGTGCTATCTTGGCTCTCGTGGAACTCACTCTGTAGACCAGGCTGGCCTCAAACTCACAGAGATCCGCCTACCTCCACCTCCTGTGTGCTGTGATTAATGGTATGCACCATCGTATCTGGAAATTATTTCACTTTTAAAAGCTAATTAAAAAACAATTTAACTTAATCTATTCTTACTTTTTAAAGCAAACATCTCCCATAATCTATCTAGCTACAGTGATTTCTTGGCGGCTTTTCTGGGGGCCATTACTTTTGGGACTTGGCCTACTTCGTTTCACACTGATCTCCCACCACAACCATTATATCACATTTCTTTTCTTAGTATAGATTAACAGAATTAAGGAAAGAATCCAGTAAGGTCCAGTTTTCATGCAAACTTTGCTATTTAGAGATATTATAGATCAGAATGTTGTTAAGTCAATCAGTAAATACATGTCAAGTGAAAACAGAAAACTGTCACCTCTACTCACCAAAGTAACCTTAGAACTGTTTCTTCTGCACCATTGTACATATTTTCTAAGCATATGCATATTCATATATATACAAACTTACAGGACTGGAGGTGTGCGTAGCTCAGTGGTACTGTGCTTATCTAGCATGTGCAAGGCTCTGGGTTCCATTCCCAAGCACAAGAGATGGGAGGAAGGTATTGAAAGGAATGGAAGGGGATACTTACAAATTCATGTCTATTTCACTATATGCCCCCTCTTTTAGTTGTACAAATGGGATCCTATAATTCACAGCATCTGCATCTTTTCTTCCCTACTTAAAATGTATCATAAGCCAGGCTTGGTTTCCCACACTTGAAATCCCTTCATTTGGGAGGCTGAAGTATGAAGATTAGGAGTTCTAGGCCAGCCTTGGCTACAAAGTGAATTCAAGGTCACCCTGGACTACATGAAACCCTCTCTCTAAAAAACAAAATACATCTTGGGTATCATTCCCTATTGCTATCTATAGATATTCTTCACTCCTATATACTTCACTCCTTTTAATAACATGAACAGCTTCCCAAAGTGTATACATACCATAATTAATATATCTTGCCTCTAGAAATGGATATTAAAACTGGTGTTAATGAGCTGGGCATGGTGCCACAGGCCTGTAATCCCAATTCCGAGGAGACTATGGCAGGAGGAGCCTGAGCTCAAAAAGTCACAGGTGGCCCATGGGTTAAATCAGACCAAAGAGAAAATAGTGGAAGGACTACAAGGTTTATCACAGACAGCAGACAGTGCCAAATGATGACAATAATGAGATAGCCAACATCATATAAGTGATATTCATGAAGTTCCTTTTTAAAAAGGTATTCATAGTCTACATTTTCAGAATGACTTCCAAGCCAATGGAGTCTAACAATTTATTCTGTTCCCAGCTGTGCACAGAGGGAGACTTTTAAGTCAACCCACAGGTCTGAACTTCCTAAAGTACTCTCTAAATTTACATTTGGATGAGGGCAAGGCAAATCACAGCAGGGTGTACCTGCCACAACTAAGACACTTGGTTTGTAAACTGTTCAAAGAACATTAAATGATACATGGTCTGTACTTTACTATTATTATGTTCAATATCTCGTTCCCTATTTCTCCTTCATGAAGTAATTGCTGTTTGGCCTTTCTACCAGAGTGCCACCATAATTAAATGAGAGAAGTTATTCTTTTTAAAACATGAAATAGTAAACAAGGTTATTCCCTCATGTAATTCATTACATTCCATACAGTGATGCCTCCAACATTTATCATCACTAGGAAATCTTATTCTAACATTAGCAAAATCTCTAAATTAGATCATCTCATGCCATAAGTAAATTTATGTATTAAGTTCTTACATATTCAAAATATGTCTCCTTTGCTAATGACTTTAACCTAATTATGGGCGAGTGGGAAATACATTGTATCACACCATTATGTAGCATTCCTGGTGTTAGTGATAATTATGGGTGGTGTTGCCAGGGGCCTTGAGTTTTTCATCTAGTCTGAATCCACTGTCTAAATTTTAGGATATAAAAAAATCCATCATTTAAGAGCTGGATGATACAGCTATTACTCATTAAAGAATGATTCTGTGAGCACCACCTTTCATGGATGGTACCAGTCCTAAATGCTCTCTGTCTTATTAACAGAAGTACTAGGTAAATACAGCCAATGACCTTTAGGGCTACACACTAGAGTGCAGAACACACCCAACAGAATCTATACACTACACACTACAGGACAGAATCAAAAGGCTGGTTTCAGCAAAGGACAGGTATGTATGGAAGGCTGATGGCTAAAAGAAAGAACTCAATGTACAAAGTATTTCACATACCTGTAGTAACTATTTTACTTCTACTGGATGGTCTCTACCTTGGATTACTTTCTGATATCCTACACTCTGTCTCTGTGTTGCTCTAGTTCTCATGGTCAGGACAAAAATCCTAAATAAATACAATAAAATGCCACTTAATGTCAGTCAATTTTGAGTTGAAAAGCATCAAAATATGACCACGACAAAGATTATTAACTACTCAATAGATTCTTTAGTCTTACCACAGGTATATAAATATCTGGGGTATTAACAGAAGGTAGGAAGAAGAATGTGCCATTTGTTGCTACCAATAGTGAAACTCTCAAGTCCTGCCTCCCCCTACCCATGACACACAGAAAGCATTACATGAAACAGGAAGCTCTGAATCATAATTCTGGTTAAAACCTAAGAACCTCAACTTATCTAAATAAAAAAAAAAAATGCTAGCATAGTGAAAAAAACAAATCCCAAAAACCTCGGTGAAAGGGATTTTTTTCCAAAACTAAAGTGACACGCTTACCAGTAACAAAAAGGCACAGTAAGGAAAGATAAACATTGAGCAGCTAGCCCAGCTTGGTGGTGGGTGCATGCCTGAAATCCCAACTACTCAGGAAGCCCAGGAAGGAAAACCAAAAGTTCAAGGCTGCCTGAGCAACTTAATCTTGCCTCAAAATTAGAAAGTAAAGGAAAATCTGGAGATATAACTCAGAAGTAGAGTGCTCGCACAGCAGGTCTAAGGCCCTAGACTCAATCCCCAGTACCCACCCCCTCCAACACATACACACAAAATTAGCAGAGCTCCAAAGGCAGGCAACACAATACAATAGGGATAAGTAGACAAGTAGACCAAAAAAGAGCCATTATCAGGGTCTGGGTCTGGCTCTAGGTACCATGTAACAGATGTGTAGCCTAGACTGTCTCACTATGTCTCAACTTCTTCCTTTGCAAGATTAAACATTTGAAACAGATCACATGTAAGATCACTTTCCAGATTAAGAATGCCCCTTCAATAACTTACTTTAGTTTTTTTATGCCAGAGCTACCAATGATTCCATGGTTAACTTAATCACATCTAGACTCATATGAAGTGTGTGTGTGTGTGTGTGTGTGTGTGTGTGTGTGTGTGTGTATACACACATGTATGTATGCATATTATAATGTAAAGGCTAGCATTTGTGAATTTTGATCAGTTTTCAGGAGGTGGTGAGTGGTCTATAAATGTAAATAAACTCATTCAATCCTTCCAGTATCCCTCTAACAACTGCTACAATAATACACTAATTAGTAGCTATTTTTACTGACCCCATTTTATAGGTGAATAAGTTGAGGTGCATGAAATGAAATAACTTGCCCAAAGGCAATACCTAACAGTAACAGAGACAGGATATAAGCCTACCAATTGTGTCCGAAGACTATATTTGACCCATAATGGGAGAACTTAGTCCTTTGGAGTTGAGGTAATTTTAGTTACCAATGGCAAAGCTGGGTTCAAATCCCAGTCATATCAGATACCAAGTCCTGGATTTCCTCCACAGTTGTGTGCTTGGAAAAGAACAGTTAGAATAACAAAATTTCCTTTCCTTCAATACTAGCCACCAAAATTTGTTCTCCATTCATTTCAAACATTCTGGGGAGTTGTAGAAGTGACAGAGAGAGAAAAAATTCCTTTATTTATTTATTTCTATTATATGTATGCCTTATTCATATTTTTTTTAATTGACAAAGGACTCAATTCTTCAGCACTTGCCACAGAGAGGCACTGTGCCAGATGGAGGGAGAAATGGGGTGGATTCTGCTTCCTTGCTACTGCTATAAAAACCTGATTCTCACTGAGAGTCAAAGGGATGCTAACATTTTGGTCAAGAGTCAGGAGCAGATGGATTTTTCTAGGTAATAATGGTCCAATTAGCAAGCCAGACTATCCAGACTTCACACCAAACCTCTGTAATCAACTCATCAACTGCTTTGTAGCACACCATCTTGGCCTACCATGTGTTAGTCAAATCACTGGAGCATTTGAGTGTTTACAAATACACTGATGGGGAAGAAAAGAAAAACCTACAAGGTCTAAACTTCTAGTTCCTTTGTATTCAAAACCAGCAGATTCAGCTATCATTGCAATGATGCATTTTATTATAATCTCTCTCTCTCTGCTTTCTTGGTCATATACAGTGACTTACTTTTCATAAGATGCAATGTTATTACCCAAATTGCTTTGTCTCCACTTTCATGCCCCTAAAAGGTTTAATTTATTTAGAATCAATTGTAGAAACAGCCAAAATTTAACAGTACTTGTGAAAGTACTAATAGCAAAACGCCTGCTCTAATCAAACTCTCTGATACCTGATTTCTTTTCTTATTCAAAGGTATGAGGGGACATAATAAGTGAAGCACTTGTCCAGACACTCAAATTCTGTTCTACTTGTTAGAGGCATCCTTTTCTATCTCCTTTCCAAGTCACTACTTTTCAAAGTAATACACATCAGTTGTACAAAACTTGAAAAATAAACTAATGTATAAAAAATGTAAGCATATTCTACCACTTGGAGAAAGCAACTTTAAATACTGTGGAGCAATTCTCTCAAAAACATTTACTGGAGCATGAGTCTTGATTTTTTAGTCAGGTCTTACTTTGTAGCTTAGGATGGCCAACACCTCTTATTCTTCCTGTTTCAACCAGTCAAGTACTGAAATCACAGGACTGTCTCACAATACTCAGCCATTAGCCTTCCTTCTTACTGGACAGATACTATAATATATAGACCTGTCATAATTTATTTGTATTCCCCCAGTATTGAAATGATATCTAGTTTTTGTACTAAATATGTTAAGGTAAAAGGTGTATATATGTATGTATAATTCCTTCAGAAATTAAGATTTTTAATTAAGAAGTAACCACGTAATAAAGTCAATTTATCATTTGTTTTTTGGGTTTTTTCTATTTTGGTTTGGGGCAGGGTTTCACACTATAGCCCAGCCTACCCTCAAACTCTGATCCTCTAGCCTCAGCCTCCTGAGTGCTAGAATTGCAGGCATGTACATCTCAATATCTTTTATTTAGTATTGTTTTGCAGTACTGGGGATAGAACCTAGGATCTTGCATACACTAAACTTACATTCTACTAATGAGCTACACATATGAAAATTTTTATATGTATCCTTTTGGACAATTGTTGTTTGTTTTTGTTGTTTTGAAATAGTGTCTCATTCCCAAGATACAGAGAAACCTTATCTCAAAAAAAAAAAAAAAAACCCAAGGAAAAAAAGAAAAATGAGAAATAGTTGTAACTCTGTAGCTCAGGCTTGTCTTCGAAATTATGATAATCCTCCTGCCTCAACCTCCCAAGTGCTGGGATTATACAAGTGTACCACCATGCCTGGCTTTCCTTCCTTTCAGATTTGTATTGGTGTTATGCATGCATGCACACAGACAAATATATTACTAATAGTTATTTATTTTATGCATTGAATCTACATAAGAAACAGTTATTTTTCTCATTTAATTCCTTCAACCACTACTTAGCGATCCCCAAACTTGATTGCACATTAAGGGAGCTTTAAAAATACTAATTCATCTACCCATTCCCAGAGTTAGTTTGGTTTTTTTTCGTTTTTGCTTTTTTTTTTTTTTTTTTTTTTTTTGAGACACAGATTTACTATGTGGCCTTGGCTGGTCTGGAAGGCACTTGGGCAGAGACTAGGGTGCCTTTGAACTCATAGAGATCTGCCTATGTCTGCCTCTCAAATCCTGGGATTAAAGGTGTTGACCACCACACCTGGAGAGAATCAGATTTATTTGCCCTGAATGAGACTTTAAGTTTTTTAATATTTTATGTGTATGGGTATTTTGCCTGTATGTACATCTGTTCACCACATGCATGTAGAGCCCTCGGATGCGAACAGGTGTCAGATCCCCTGAGGCTGGAGTTACTCATGATTGTAAGCCACTATGTGGGTGTTGGGAATCAAATGCAGGTCCTCTGGAAGACAAGCCAGTGCTCTTAATTGTTTTGCCATCTCTCCAACCCTAATTTGAAAATTTTTTAAAGAAATTCAAGGTGATCCTGATAAGCACAGGAGTTGGAACACTTAGTACTATCTTATCAATATTTTGCTGATGGTAAAGTTGAGAAACACTAAAAAACACAACAGGACAGACTTTTAACTATTACTCATTTGAAATCTGCTTTTCTCCTCATGGAACATTATATCATAAATCTATTTTGAAGTTAATAAATAAAACAGAAACAAAGGAAATTAACTACTGGAACATTCTTAATGTATTTCTACATTGAAGCTGGGTGGTAATGTTGTACACCTTTAATCCCAGCACTCAGGAGGCAGAGGCCAGCCTGGTCTACAGAGCTAGTTCCAGGACAGGCTCCAAAGCAATACAGAGAAACCCTTTCTCAAAAAAGAAAACAAAACAAAACAAAACAAAAATACAGTATTTCTACACTGACATTCTCACTAGACTCTGTGTGAAAAGCTGCTTTTTCATGTTCTAACCAACTCTGAGTTCTGCCATTTCTTTTTAATCTTCGCAAAATTATATTGGAGAAAACTGCATGCCATTCTAATTCCCCTTTCAGTCACAAGTACTGAGATAGTACATTTTTTTCAAGTTTATTGGCCATTTGAATTTCTCCCATGTATTATTTTTTGTGTATTTTCCCCCATCCGTTGCATAATTTTCTAGAAAAATATTCACATTTTTTCTTCTTTCTATGTTAAACTCAATAAACCATACTGCAATTTTTCCTAGTTTTCTCATTAACTGTATTTATGGTTTGTATAAAATTTTAAACTGTTACATAATTAATGATATTAATATTTTTCTTTATTAAATCTACCTTTGCTGTTACAAATATAAATATCTACCTTGAGATTATGTCATTCCATATTTTTAACTTTTAATTCTTTAGTGCAGCAGTTCCCAAACAAGATTAGACATCAGAATAGCTCACAAGGCTCTTTTAAATGCTGGGTCTTAAGACTGAATTCCAATGGTGGGAGGGGATGAGACCTAAGCAAAAATATGTTTTAAAGCACAAAAAAAAAAAAAATCTTGATAGCCTCCCTCCTTTGGTATTAAAGACTATTTTAATCCTCCTGAATTTATTTTTTGAGTAATTCTTTCTCAAATTACTTTAGTACATTTGTTAGATAAACTATTTTATTAATTTGAGGTATTACCATTGAAATTCCAGGAGGCCAAGGTCTATAGCTGTTTTCCTAGACCACTGCATCTATAGGGCCTAGGATACAACCTGAGTTCAGTAAACACTAGTTATAAATAACAAACACAAGCCTCCTTATAACTTTAAACCAGCTAGCCTTCTCTTTGGTGTTTTCATAATCATTAAACCAAAACCCCCTGATATTTTTAATGCTGACCTTCAGTCATCAGAAATACTAATGCACATTCTGTTTAAAGTAGCCAGACTATGCATTAGAGGGCTCCACTGAGTTAGGTCAAAATAATAATACTGGCCATGTTGAAGATATATACGAATTCTGATCAGATGCTCTATGAAAGACTAGACAACAATAGACCAAGAAACCAGAGAGATCTGATATTTTTAGCTCTTAAATTTTCCCAACTAGTTGCCTCCAGAAACTAATTTAAAAGCTTCCTTGAGCTGAGGACAGGCCCACAAAGTCCCTCTTCCATGAACCCATGAAAAGAACAATAGAAGAGAGAATCCAGAGATTGGGTTTTAGTCCTGTCACTAGGTCCTGTTACCATCTGACCTTGGGCACCATGGACTCTGGGACTCTAGGACAGAGTTACATGTTTCCTAAGAATATCTTCAGCTCAAAACCTCTACTTGAAGAGCCAAACAAACAATATTACATGGGAGGGCTTCCAAACACAACCTGAAATTACCTCTACAGAATGGGGTTCCCGTCCCATCCAAACTAAAGTAAAACAATAGCGACAGAAGTGATAGTAGTAGTAGTAGTAGCTATTACTAAAGTATGAGTACTTTCACACACAAAATGATACTCTAAGTGTCTCATGATTATAACATAGGCACACATTTCTACAGTACTGCGTTTAGGTATTTTATTTTGCATATAACTCAATTCATCTTCACAACCTTATAGAGTAAATTCTAGTCTCATTCTCATTTTGCAAAGGAGGACATTGAGTCACAGAGGGTTTAAATAAATTGCCCAAAGCCTTGCAGCTATCAAGTGACAAAACCAGGAGTTCAATCCAGACTCACGTGGCTAACCTGGAATTACCATTTCCTTCAAAAGTTGCCCAAAACAGCCAATAAAGTGCAGTGATCCTAAATGCTAAATTCTGTAGACTCCTTTTCTTTCAACAACATGAGTTTTCAGTTGATGTAAAGTTAAGCAGATCACATGTCAGAGCCTAAACTCATAAGATATGGTACTAAGAAAATATGGCATTTGATTTATTAATAATTGTTAATCATAAAAAATTACAGCATTTTACTGTGAGATAATACATCATTAAAAACTAAAGACATCTGCAAAAATGTAGAGGAAAACTACAAACTTTATACACATCACCAAGAACAAATGTAGATACCTTCCTGCACAAACTCCCGGCTCTATACATTTGCAAAAAAAAAAAAAAAAAAAAAAAAAAAAATGCCTTTGAAACATCAATCTGACAGCCCAAAGGAATCAAAAGGAACTAAGCAGGTCAAAAGTTTAGTGCACTAGCTTCCATCATTCCCTTTAGCCACATCTCATGTTTCTCATCTTAGAGAACGGCACTGCTGACTCCCATGTCCAAGCTGGTTGTCAGTCCTGGGTTCTTGTTAAGTCTGGGCACAAAACAATCTGGAACTCACTGAATTCTTTCCAACCTCACTACCCTTGCTTCTCAAACCCTCACTATCTTTCCCTTAAACCACTACACTATTTCAGAAAACTCCTCAATTAGTCCAGGCTTTTTACTATCTCTAGCAACACCTCATCTAAGCACTGCTGCCAAAGTCATCTTTCTAAAACAAAATCTGCTTGTGTTACTTCCCTGTTTAGAATCGTTGTATTCAGGATAAAGTGTAAAAAGCCTTCCTAGAACATATAAGGTTCTTTATTTTCTGGCCTCCAACTACCTTCCTTGCTTCATCTCACACCAGGCAAACAAAGCAAGCTGGAAGTTCCTGAACAGTGCTGCTCTGTCTGGCTAGAATGCAATTCTCTCATGTATCCATATGGCCAACTCCTACTCATTTTTAGAGCAGCTCAAACCCTCAAGTTCCCCATGTTTTTTCTCTAGGCTTGCATCTCATTTTACACCTCTCCCTATGGTAATACTTACTTAATGCAACACAGTTTATTCCTAAGTCTGTCCTCCAGATCATGAGGAACCCTCCAAGCTTCTGTGCTTTACTCCCATCTCTATTCTGCTTGTTGAATGAAAAGAATTTGTCAGGATTTAATTGCGCGCCCATGCACACGTGTGCACGGGCACACACTCACACACTCACACACACACACACACACACACACACGGAGGTCAGAGGACAATTTATGAGAGTATGTTCTCTCCTTCCAACATGTAGATCTCAGGGATAGAACTCAAGTTGTCCAGCTTGGTGGCAAGCATCTATACTCACTGAGCCATCTCATTGGCACTAAACTGTGATAAATACCCATCAAAGCCAGCATACAAGCCAAATCCCACTTCAAAAATGTCTTTAAACTGACAATCTGTGTATATCAAAACTGTTTGTTACATTTGTGCGTGTACATGCTTTAAATCATAAACACAATAGAACATTTTTTAAATTCAATAAACAAACAAATTTAGCTTTTGAATATTCATAAATATTGAAGCTATTTTACTCTATTCCATGTAAGTGGCCCTGAACCTTTTGTGGGTCACAGATACAGTTCAATAGTTTTTGTCAATCGTTTCTTAAAAACACATTTCTTCTGTGGTGATCATAAGATTCCGATGAAAATTCTGATAGCATCCTGGAGAGCAATGCCCAACCACAATAAAAATAATAACTTTGCATGTGACAGAAACTCACAAAAAGAGATGTAATTTACCATCCCAAACATTGTTGAGCTTGATTCTCAGCTTGATAATATTAAAATGAGCATTTTCTTTCTAGCACCAAAATATAAACATAACATTCAATGGGTCTTTTCAACTGCCAAGACCCCAAGAAAGTCTTCATTGAGTACAGGAAGCTTGAGAGGCAGCAAAGTGTGTCTCCCCTCCTTACAAGAGAGAATCTTACAATACAAATTTGCTAGAAACAAATGTAAACCACAAATAGGGGAAAAAACCCATCTCCTCACACCTAATCCCCAGGAATACATGTTTAAGTGAAGGAAGGTCTTTTAAATGCTTCTGGCATAACATCTAATTCCCCACTCTCATCCACTTGAAAATCATTTGAACTTCTAGCTGACAACAGCTTCTCTTAAATGAATGTGCATGGTCCTTGCAAAGAAAGGGTTAAATTAAAGAAACAGCTGGCTGCCAGCCACTGGCTCTGGGGGTTGGGTGGGGGTGGAAGACAGCGGGAGGAAAAACCAGTTAGAGGAATAAGTGCTAATTTCTTACCCTGCCACATGGCCATCTTGTACCTATCTTCTCCCACGCTGGGGTCACAGGCTCAGAGCCCCCAGTTTTGAAGGGGGACTTAAAGATGGTCTAGATGGAAATGCAACTGTGTAGTTCTGCTTTCTGCAAGATTCTAAGGCCCCAAACCTGAAAATGTAAACAGAAAAATGAAAATCTGAAAACAAAGAATTTCAAATTCTTGAAGATGACCTCCTGCCCCTCTCCAAACCTCTCTTTCAAAGACAGCATCCACAAACAGTGTTAAGCTTCCCCCTCCGAAGCAGCGGGGTATTGCTGGCAAAAGAGCGGAGCTCCAACATCAGTTCATATTGTCACTCCCTGCTCTAGGATTCTGTCTGAATCACTGGGGCTTCAGTAAATGGGCTTGGACACTCATCAAGGGATGGGTAGTGGTTGGTTGAGATAACCATTGTGTGTTTCCTATCTTAAAGCTCCACACTCTGGTGAATGAATTCTTCCTCTGTCCCTAAAGTATTCAGTGTTACATGAAGAAATCAATAGAAAAGAGGGCAAATTCTGCAAATAAATTTCTAAAATATATCTGGCATAGGAAAAAAAAAAAGAAAAGGAACATAACAAAAAAGTAAAAAACACCAATACCCTTTGGGATGTGGGTGTTCCTCTCCTCTTTATTTTGTACTTTCCTCACTTTGCAAATTTTCTACAGTGAACACATTATACTGTCTGTATAATGAGGGAATGAATCAAGGACAAAGAAAAATATAAAACTAGGATATTGATTTAAGTACAATCAAATTAATTTAGCTACCTCTCAGTGTTAAATGTTTAAATTTGGGGCTGATGAGAAGGCCCACCACATTAGAAACAAAAACAAAAAACAAAACAATAACAACAACAAAAAACTTGCCACCTAAGCCTGAGTCCAATCCCTGGAACCCAAGAAAATGATGGAAAGAACTAACTACATAAAGCTGCACCACCCACCCTCTCCACACACACACAGTACTAAATTTTTAATCTTCAAATTCAGTCTTAAAACAGTACTGTTTCCAAGTATATGAAAGGGGCTAGGGATCGAAGGAAAAAGTAAAGGGTGTGATTGCTGGTTTTAGTTTGGTTTCGAAGTTTAATATATTAAACTTTGTCCATTTAAACAATTTTTTAATGATTTATTTTCCCTTGGGCATAAAAGCTAATCTGCATCTTAAAAAAAAAAAACAAAAATCAACAACAACAAAAAAAAAAAAAAAAACCCTCACCTTTTAGGCCTGGTGAACACGAAGGTGAATTTCTATTTCCAACGCTTTTACATAACCAACCTATGCAACTCTGGTGGAAAACTAAAGCCCAAACGCTGAAGACTAATACTACTTTGAGAATCATGTTGGCCCTCTTTACTGACCTCTTTTTCTGTAAAGAACAAAAAGGTTCATGTGTACGCCAGTCCTCAAAACGCCAACAAAGACCGGGTTTGGATGAGGAAAGGCTCCTGTAGTCCAAGAAAAAGAGAGCTTAAGAAACTTTGACTCCAAGGATGAATTCACCAGGAAAAAGTGTTCCAATGACTTATCTGGAACATGGCACAGTTTATTAAGTTTGGCTTTTCTCCCCTTCTCCTATTTTGCTTACAGTTAAGTACTGATCAGCGCATTGTGGGACAAGGAGAAATTGAATAGCTCTGAAATTCAACCCGAGAAAAATCACTAATACGTTTATGGAGTATGTGTAAAGTGGCCTCTCGCTGGTTTTTAATGCTTCAACTTAGGGGTTTCCCTCATTTACTTGGTCCAGTTTCCACTGACATTATCACACGGACTCAAGTCCAATTCCAGGCAACAGATCTGTTCTGAAACGTTCATAAAGGTAAAAAAGTGCGTCAAAGTTAAACTAAAGCTTTCTTTCCATTACTGGGAAAGGCACTGAAGCGCAGAGCTCCAATGTCTGGGAAGCAGCAGCTATGCGCATTGGGCGGCAAGAAGGAAAATGCACACCAACTTCTCTGCCCAGACGGTCTGGACTGGACTGCACTAAGACCCACGCGAAACCCGTGGCGGATCCAAAGCAGGAGCGCGCACAACCCGGCCTCGGCTGCACGCTTTCCCAGCGAACGCCGCCCCAACCCTGTCCTCTGGAGAGGCGACGCGGGCAGCCGAGCTCCCAGATTTCAAAGCTGGGCGGGCTTGGCGCCGTTTGGCAAGGAAACTTGCGGGCAGCCTGGCGACCCTGCTTGGAGAACAGAACAGGGTTGGGCTCCCGGGGAGATGCCGTCCCACACTGGCTGGAACCAGCCTGTCCACCTCCTTCAGTGGCAGCCAGACAGGGGACGCCAGCTCCGGAGACCGTGGTGGCAGGCGAGCGCTCTGGCTGGCTCCTTGTAGCAGGGGGAACATGGGGGTGGGCTGGCGGCCGGCGGCCGGGGGAAGGACCTGTTGGGAAAGGGAAGCCCATTTGCCTTTACCTGTCACCGAGGTCCGGCGCGGCGGAGCCCGTGGCCACCGGCGGTGGGCAGCACGCTCGATCGGCTCTGGCGTTGCACACAGCGAGTAGAGCGAGCGCCCCACGTAGCCGGCAGAGCTTCATTCACACAGCCCAGCCGGGAGGAGGGGGAGCGGAGCGGGAGCGCGGCTCATGTGACAGGCGCCTCGGAGTAGCAGCTCTGCCCAGATGGTGTGTGCGCATGCGCGCCACGAAGGCCCCTCTCTAGGTTCTTCGGCCCAGCCCGGGGAAAACCGCGGCCAAGAGGCAGATGCTGGGAGGAGTTTCAACATGCGCAACCGCAATAAGGGAGCCATGCTTGCAGCCATATTTAATGAGGTCTGGGCGGATCCAACCCAAGTGCTGGGCGTGTCAGTTGCATTCGGAAAAAGCAATGCTCCACTCGGTTTCATTGTTTGCAGATTGCCTATCTTGGTTTGGCTTTTGTCTTTAAAACAAACTGCTTATCCTGAACGTCTTGCCCACGGTGTAATAGTAGAAATGTAACACTAATAATATCAGACATATTTAAGCCTCCTATAGGCCAGGCATTGTTCTAACTCCTAGACTTTCTCCATTGCATTTAATGCTCTCAAGTACCCCTGAGGCATGTATCATTTATCCATTTTCACTTGTAAAACTACAGAGGCACAGAAAGGTTACATAGCGTTTCCGATCTCACACTGTAGTAGCAATAGGAATAGTGATCAAACATAGTGATGCTTGCAGCAACCAAATATTTATTCACTTACTTACTTTGGTTTTTCAAGACAGGGTTTCTCTGTGGCTTTGGAGCCTGTCCCGGAATTCATTCTTTAGACCAGACAGGCTTCAAACTCTCAGAGATCCCTCTGCCTTGGCCTCTGGAGAGCTGGGATTAAACCTGTGTGCCACCATCACCAGGTGCAGCTGTCAATTTAATCCAATACAGGAAAGCCTATATTTCAGTTAGTTATCAGTATTGCCTCAAATTTTATCATCACCAAGCGAAAACTCAAGATCACATATACTTGTAATCCCAGCATTAAGGGATTTGAAGACAGGAGAATCAGAAGTTCAACATTATCCTACCCTACATAGTAAGTGATACAGGGCACTGCCTCAAAAACAAACAAACCAAACACAAAATGAAGGCTCAGATGCCAGTTAAGGTCTATCTGTCTCCAAAGCCATTCCAAACATTAGAAGAAATACCCTACTCTCATTTTTTAAAAGAATGAACAGGACAGACAGATAGAGTGCCATTAATTAATTAATTGGAAGAACTAAGACTGGAATCTATATATCATCAGCACAAGTAAACTACCTGGAACCCAAGTACCCAAATTCAGAATCCGCTACAATAAGCAATATATATTTTTTTAATTTTCTTGCAACAAGATCTCACTCTGGCTAGCCTGAAACTAACTATGTAGGCTAGAGTGCCTTGAGATCAGAGATTCTCCTGCTTCTGCCTCCCAAGTGCTGGGAATATAGACCTGTACTACTGCACCAGGCTTTTTCATTTTTTCTTTGAGAAGTTCATACACGAATACAATAAACTATAATCCCATACACTCCCATTTGCCCCCTCCAACTTGTTCCATATTTTCCCCAAACTTGTCCGATATTTTCCCCCAATACCTCCCCTCCTAATTTGGAATGTTCTTTTTTATTAACCTGATAAATCCAATTAGTGCTGTCCATATGTGCATGAGGGCCATCTACCAAACCAAAAGAAATCTACCCAGAGGCCACACCCTCAAAGAAGAGTGATTCTCTCAGGGAGCTATCAACTACCAACAGCATCACCAGCATCTCAGTAAGGAGTAGAGCCTGGGGACCATCTCTCCCATCTATGTGGGGATTTTGGTGGCTTGATCTTGTTCATGAGTACAAATTGCCTTGTGTACAGAAAATGGTATTTCTCAGCACTCCACTCCATCCTCCAACTCCTGCATTCTTTCAATCTCCTCTTCTAAGATGGCCCTTGGGCCTAACTGGGGGTGGTAGTGGAGAATTACATCATTTAGCTTTAAGGCTGAACACTCAGTCTCTTCCTAGAACTTGGACCAGTTATGAGTCTCTCTATTGACCACTGCAAAAAGAAGGCCCTCTGACCAAGTCGGAGAGCAGCCCTGATCTGTAAGTATAAACACTAATATTTAGAATAAAATCATTTAGCCAAATAAAAATAGCAGTTTCTATCCAAGGACCTATGACCTCCCCAGACTAGGATTACAGTATCAGGCATAAAATCCCTTCCTATGGTGCAGTGTTCAAATTCAATCATAAAGTGGTCAGTTATCCTATAACAGGCATGCCACTATTGCACCATTAGGCATATCTCCCCTGGTAGGTCAGTACCATAGCATGCAGAGTCTAGGGCACTGAGCTTTGCATGCCTACTGTGGACAAGCTAAGTACTTGGAAATAT